>NC_080715.1:35119354-35419354 GCF_019097595.1 Hemibagrus wyckioides | reverse complement strand
CTGCACACATACGTTTGTCTGAAAAACCGCTTTCCCTTGCTCGTAGAGCGCTGAGACTTGCGGAATCGCATTTTCAGCGCCTGAGAAGCACAAAGCAGAGAGCACACTGCGCCGAGGCAGGAAACGAGCCTGTTCGATGAAAAATGTTGAAAGTTGACTTTGTTAAGTGAATTTTCATGGAATATCACCTTTTCCATATTTCTTATGAATTCTTGCACTTTGATGAAAAAAATCATATTTCATATCAAAATTCATATTTTTCATAACTTTCCTATGTTTCAAAATAAATTTTTGCATTTTAAAGTAAACAATCACATTTCGTATCATAGTCGACCCCAAACATGTGAAAAAAGTCAAAGAACACTGCCCGATTCAGCTGCACACATACGTTTGTCTGAAAAACCGCTTTCCCTTGCTCGTAGAGCGCTGAGACTTGCGGAATCGCATTTTCAGCGCCTGAGAAGCACAAAGCAGAGAGCACACTGCGCCGAGGCAGGAAACGGGCCTGTTAGATGAAAAATGTTGAAAGTTGACTTTGTTAAGTGAATTTTCATGGAACATCACCTTTTCCATGTTTCTTATGAATTTTTGCACTTTGATGAAAAAAATCATATTTCATATCAAAATTCATATTTTTCATAACTTTCCTTTGTTTCTCATGAAGTTTTGCATTTTAAAGTAAACAATCACATTTCGTATCATAGTCGACCCCAAACATTTGAAAAAAGTCAAAGAACACTGCCCGATTCAGCTGCACACATACGTTTGTCTGAAAAACCGCTTTCCCTTGCTCGTAGAGCGCTGAGACTTGCGGAATCGCATTTTCAGCGCCTGAGAAGCACAAAGCAGAGAGCACACTGCGCCGAGGCAGGAAACGAGCCTGTTCGATGAAAAATGTTGAAAGTTGACTTTGTTAAGTGAATTTTCATGGAATATCACCTTTTCCATGTTTCTTATGAATTCTTGCACTTTGATGAAAAAAATCATATTTCATATCAAAATTCATATTTTTCATAACTTTCCTATGTTTCAAAATAAATTTTTGCATTTTAAAGTAAACAATCACATTTCGTATCATAGTCGACCCCAAACATGTGAAAAAAGTCAAAGAACACTGCCCGAGTCAGCTGCACACTTGCGTTTGTTTGAAAAACCGCTTTCCCTTGCTCGTAGAGCGCTGAGACTTGCGGAATCGCATTTTCAGCGCCTGAGAAGCACAAAGCAGAGAGCACACTGCGCCGAGGCAGGAAACGAGCCTGTTCGATGAAAAATGTTGAAAGTTGACTTTGTTAAGTGAATTTTCATGGAATATCACCTTTTCCATATTTCTTATGAATTCTTGCACTTTGATGAAAAAAATCATATTTCATATCAAAATTCATATTTTTCATAACTTTCCTATGTTTCAAAATAAATTTTTGCATTTTAAAGTAAACAATCACATTTCGTATCATAGTCGACCCCAAACATGTGAAAAAAGTCAAAGAACACTGCCCGAGTCAGCTGCACACTTGCGTTTGTTTGAAAAACCGCTTTCCCTTGCTCGTAGAGCGCTGAGACTTGCGGAATCGCATTTTCAGCGCCTGAGAAGCACAAAGCAGAGAGCACACTGCGCCGAGGCAGGAAACGAGCCTGTTCGATGAAAAATGTTGAAAGTTGACTTTGTTAAGTGAATTTTCATGGAATATCACCTTTTCCATGTTTCTTATGAATTCTTGCACTTTGATGAAAAAAATCATATTTCATATCAAAATTCATATTTTTCATAACTTTCCTTTGTTTCTCATGAATTTTTGCATTTTAAAGTAAACAATCACATTTCGTATCATAGTCGACCCCAAACATGTGAAAAAAGTCAAAGAACACTGCCCGATTCAGCTGCACACATACGTTTGTCTGAAAAACCGCTTTCCCTTGCTCGTAGAGCGCTGAGACTTGCGGAATCGCATTTTCAGCGCCTGAGAAGCACAAAGCAGAGAGCACACTGCGCCGAGGCAGGAAACGGGCCTGTTAGATGAAAAATGTTGAAAGTTGACTTTGTTAAGTGAATTTTCATGGAATATCACCTTTTCCATGTTTCTTATGAATTTTTGCACTTTGATGAAAAAAATCATATTTCATATCAAAATTCATATTTTTCATAACTTTCCTTTGTTTCTCGTGAATTTTTGCATTTTAAAGTAAACAATCACATTTCGTATCATAGTCGACCCCAAACATGTGAAAAAAGTCAAAGAACACTGCCCGATTCAGCTGCACACATACGTTTGTCTGAAAAACCGCTTTCCCTTGCTCGTAGAGCGCTGAGACTTGCGGAATCGCATTTTCAGCGCCTGAGAAGCACAAAGCAGAGAGCACACTGCGCCGAGGCAGGAAACGAGCCTGTTCGATGAAAAATGTTGAAAGTTGACTTTGTTAAGTGAATTTTCATGGAATATCACCTTTTCCATGTTTCTTATGAATTCTTGCACTTTGATGAAAAAAATCATATTTCATATCAAAATTCATATTTTTCATAACTTTCCTATGTTCTCATGAATTTTTGCATTTTAAAGTAAACAATCACATTTCGTATCATAGTCGACCCCAAACATGTGAAAAAAGTCAAAGAACACTGCCCGATTCAGCTGCACACATACGTTTGTCTGAAAAACCGCTTTCCCTTGCTCGTAGAGCGCTGAGACTTGCGGAATCGCATTTTCAGCGCCTGAGAAGCACAAAGCAGAGAGCACACTGCGCCGAGGCAGGAAACGAGCCTGTTCGATGAAAAATGTTGAAAGTTGACTTTGTTAAGTGAATTTTCATGGAATATCACCTTTTCCATGTTTCTTATGAATTTTTGCACGTTGATGAAAAAAATCATATTTCATATCAAAATTCATATTTTTCATAACTTTCCATTGTATCTCATGAATTTTTGCATTTTAAAGTAAACAATCACATTTCGTATCATAGTCGACCCCAAACACGTGAAAAAAGTCAAAGAACACTGCCCGAGTCAGCTGCACACTTGCGTTTGTCTGAAAAACCGCTTTCCCTTGATCGTAGAGCGCTGAGACTTGCGGAATCGCATTTTCAGCGCCTGAGAAGCACAATGCAGAGAGCACACTGCGCCGAGGCAGGAAACGAGCCTATTCGATGAAAAATGTTGAAAGTTGACTTTGTTAAGTGAATTTTCATGGAATATCACCTTTTCCATATTTCTTATGAATTCTTGCACTTTGATGAATAAAATCATATTTCATATCAAAATTCATATTTTTCATAACTTTCCTATGTTTCAAAATAAATTTTTGCATTTTAAAGTAAACAATCACATTTCGTATCATAGTCGACCCCAAACATGTGAAAAAAGTCAAAGAACACTGCCCGAGTCAGCTGCACACTTGCGTTTGTTTGAAAAACCGCTTTCCCTTGCTCGTAGAGCGCTGAGACTTGCGGAATCGCATTTTCAGCGCCTGAGAAGCACAAAGCAGAGAGCACACTGCGCCGAGGCAGGAAACGAGCCTGTTCGATGAAAAATGTTGAAAGTTGACTTTGTTAAGTGAATTTTCATGGAATATCACCTTTTCCATGTTTCTTATGAATTTTTGCACGTTGATGAAAAAAATCATATTTCATATCAAAATTCATATTTTTCATAACTTTCCATTGTATCTCATGAATTTTTGCATTTTAAAGTAAACAATCACATTTCGTATCATAGTCGACCCAAAACATTTGAAAAAAGTCAAAGAACACTGCCCGATTCAGCTGCACACATACGTTTGTCTGAAAAACCGCTTTCCCTTGCTCGTAGAGCGCTGAGACTTGCGGAATCGCATTTTCAGCGCCTGAGAAGCACAAAGCAGAGAGCACACTGCGCCGAGGCAGGAAACGAGCCTGTTCGATGAAAAATGTTGAAAGTTGACTTTGTTAAGTGAATTTTCATGGAATATCACCTTTTCCATGTTTCTTATGAATTCTTGCACTTTGATGAAAAAAATCATATTTCATATCAAAATTCATATTTTTCATAACTTTCCTATGTTTCAAAATAAATTTTTGCATTTTAAAGTAAACAATCACATTTCGTATCATAGTCGACCCCAAACATGTGAAAAAAGTCAAAGAACACTGCCCGATTCAGCTGCACACATACGTTTGTCTGAAAAACCGCTTTCCCTTGCTCGTAGAGCGCTGAGACTTGCGGAATCGCATTTTCAGCGCCTGAGAAGCACAAAGCAGAGAGCACACTGCGCCGAGGCAGGAAACGGGCCTGTTAGATGAAAAATGTTGAAAGTTGACTTTGTTAAGTGAATTTTCATGGAACATCACCTTTTCCATGTTTCTTATGAATTTTTGCACTTTGATGAAAAAAATCATATTTCATATCAAAATTCATATTTTTCATAACTTTCCTTTGTTTCTCATGAAGTTTTGCATTTTAAAGTAAACAATCACATTTCGTATCATAGTCGACCCCAAACATTTGAAAAAAGTCAAAGAACACTGCCCGATTCAGCTGCACACATACGTTTGTCTGAAAAACCGCTTTCCCTTGCTCGTAGAGCGCTGAGACTTGCGGAATCGCATTTTCAGCGCCTGAGAAGCACAAAGCAGAGAGCACACTGCGCCGAGGCAGGAAACGAGCCTGTTCGATGAAAAATGTTGAAAGTTGACTTTGTTAAGTGAATTTTCATGGAATATCACCTTTTCCATGTTTCTTATGAATTCTTGCACTTTGATGAAAAAAATCATATTTCATATCAAAATTCATATTTTTCATAACTTTCCTATGTTTCAAAATAAATTTTTGCATTTTAAAGTAAACAATCACATTTCGTATCATAGTCGACCCCAAACATGTGAAAAAAGTCAAAGAACACTGCCCGAGTCAGCTGCACACTTGCGTTTGTTTGAAAAACCGCTTTCCCTTGCTCGTAGAGCGCTGAGACTTGCGGAATCGCATTTTCAGCGCCTGAGAAGCACAAAGCAGAGAGCACACTGCGCCGAGGCAGGAAACGAGCCTGTTCGATGAAAAATGTTGAAATATGACTTTGTTAAGTGAATTTTCATGGAATATCACCTTTTCCATGTTTCTTATGAATTCTTGCACTTTGATGAAAAAATCATATTTCATATCAAAATTCATAATTTTCATAACTTTCCTATGTTTCAAAATAAATTTTTGCATTTTAAAGTAAACAATCACATTTCGTATCATAGTCGACCCCAAACATGTGAAAAAAGTCAAAGAACACTGCCCGAGTCAGCTGCACACTTGCGTTTGTCTGAAAAACCGCTTTCCCTTGCTCGTAGAGCGCTGAGACTTGCGGAATCGCATTTTCAGCGCCTGAGAAGCACAAAGCAGAGAGCACACTGCGCCGAGGCAGGAAACGAGCCTGTTCGATGAAAAATGTTGAAATATGACTTTGTTAAGTGAATTTTCATGGAATATCACCTTTTCCATGTTTCTTATGAATTCTTGCACTTTGATGAAAAAATCATATTTCATATCAAAATTCATAATTTTCATAACTTTCCATTGTATCTCATGAATTTTTGCATTTTAAAGTAAACAATCACATTTCGTATCATAGTCGACCCCAAACATGTGAAAAAAGTCAAAGAACACTGCCCGATTCAGCTGCACACATACGTTTGTCTGAAAAACCGCTTTCCCTTGCTCGTAGAGCGCGGAGACTTGCGGAATCGCATTTTCAGCGCCTGAGAAGCACGAAGCAGAGAGCACACTGCGCCGAGGCAGGAAACGAGCCTGTTCGATGAAAAATGTTGAAAGTTGACTTTGTTAAGTGAATTTTCATGGAATATCACCTTTTCCATGTTTCTTATGAATTCTTGCACTTTGATGAAAAAAATCATATTTCATATCAAAATTCATATTTTTCATAACTTTCCTATGTTTCAAAATAAATTTTTGCATTTTAAAGTAAACAATCACATTTCGTATCATAGTCGACCCCAAACATGTGAAAAAAGTCAAAGAACACTGCCCGAGTCAGCTGCACACTTGCGTTTGTCTGAAAAACCGCTTTCCCTTGCTCGTAGAGCGCTGAGACTTGCGGAATCGCATTTTCAGCGCCTGAGAAGCACAAAGCAGAGAGCACACTGCGCCGAGGCAGGAAACGAGCCTGTTCGATGAAAAATGTTGAAAGTTGACTTTGTTAAGTGAATTTTCATGGAATATCACCTTTTCCATGTTTCTTATGAATTCTTGCACTTTGATGAAAAAAATCATATTTCATATCAAAATTCATATTTTTCATAACTTTCCTATGTTTCAAAATAAATTTTTGCATTTTAAAGTAAACAATCACATTTCGTATCATAGTCGACCCCAAACATGTGAAAAAAGTCAAAGAACACTGCCCGATTCAGCTGCACACATACGTTTGTCTGAAAAACCGCTTTCCCTTGCTCGTAGAGCGCGGAGACTTGCGGAATCGCATTTTCAGCGCCTGAGAAGCACAAAGCAGAGAGCACACTGCGCCGAGGCAGGAAACGAGCCTGTTCGATGAAAAATGTTGAAAGTTGACTTTGTTAAGTGAATTTTCATGGAATATCACCTTTTCCATGTTTCTTATGAATTTTTGCACGTTGATGAAAAAAATCATATTTCATATCAAAATTCATATTTTTCATAACTTTCCATTGTATCTCATGAATTTTTGCATTTTAAAGTAAACAATCACATTTCGTATCATAGTCGACCCCAAACACGTGAAAAAAGTCAAAGAACACTGCCCGAGTCAGCTGCACACTTGCGTTTGTCTGAAAAACCGCTTTCCCTTGCTCGTAGAGCGCTGAGACTTGCGGAATCGCATTTTCAGCGCCTGAGAAGCACAAAGCAGAGAGCACACTGCGCCGAGGCAGGAAACGAGCCTGTTCGATGAAAAATGTTGAAAGTTGACTTTGTTAAGTGAATTTTCATGGAATATCACCTTTTCCATGTTTCTTATGAATTCTTGCACTTTGATGAAAAAAATCATATTTCATATCAAAATTCATATTTTTCATAACTTTCCTATGTTTCAAAATAAATTTTTGCATTTTAAAGTAAACAATCACATTTCGTATCATAGTCGACCCCAAACATGTGAAAAAAGTCAAAGAACACTGCCCGATTCAGCTGCACACATACGTTTGTCTGAAAAACCGCTTTCCCTTGCTCGTAGAGCGCTGAGACTTGCGGAATCGCATTTTCAGCGCCTGAGAAGCACAAAGCAGAGAGCACACTGCGCCGAGGCAGGAAACGGGCCTGTTAGATGAAAAATGTTGAAAGTTGACTTTGTTAAGTGAATTTTCATGGAACATCACCTTTTCCATGTTTCTTATGAATTTTTGCACTTTGATGAAAAAAATCATATTTCATATCAAAATTCATATTTTTCATAACTTTCCTTTGTTTCTCATGAAGTTTTGCATTTTAAAGTAAACAATCACATTTCGTATCATAGTCGACCCCAAACATTTGAAAAAAGTCAAAGAACACTGCCCGATTCAGCTGCACACATACGTTTGTCTGAAAAACCGCTTTCCCTTGCTCGTAGAGCGCTGAGACTTGCGGAATCGCATTTTCAGCGCCTGAGAAGCACAAAGCAGAGAGCACACTGCGCCGAGGCAGGAAACGAGCCTGTTCGATGAAAAATGTTGAAAGTTGACTTTGTTAAGTGAATTTTCATGGAATATCACCTTTTCCATGTTTCTTATGAATTCTTGCACTTTGATGAAAAAAATCATATTTCATATCAAAATTCATATTTTTCATAACTTTCCTATGTTTCAAAATAAATTTTTGCATTTTAAAGTAAACAATCACATTTCGTATCATAGTCGACCCCAAACATGTGAAAAAAGTCAAAGAACACTGCCCGAGTCAGCTGCACACTTGCGTTTGTTTGAAAAACCGCTTTCCCTTGCTCGTAGAGCGCTGAGACTTGCGGAATCGCATTTTCAGCGCCTGAGAAGCACAAAGCAGAGAGCACACTGCGCCGAGGCAGGAAACGAGCCTGTTCGATGAAAAATGTTGAAATATGACTTTGTTAAGTGAATTTTCATGGAATATCACCTTTTCCATGTTTCTTATGAATTCTTGCACTTTGATGAAAAAATCATATTTCATATCAAAATTCATAATTTTCATAACTTTCCATTGTATCTCATGAATTTTTGCATTTTAAAGTAAACAATCACATTTCGTATCATAGTCGACCCCAAACATGTGAAAAAAGTCAAAGAACACTGCCCGATTCAGCTGCACACATACGTTTGTCTGAAAAACCGCTTTCCCTTGCTCGTAGAGCGCGGAGACTTGCGGAATCGCATTTTCAGCGCCTGAGAAGCACGAAGCAGAGAGCACACTGCGCCGAGGCAGGAAACGAGCCTGTTCGATGAAAAATGTTGAAAGTTGACTTTGTTAAGTGAATTTTCATGGAATATCACCTTTTCCATGTTTCTTATGAATTCTTGCACTTTGATGAAAAAAATCATATTTCATATCAAAATTCATATTTTTCATAACTTTCCTATGTTTCAAAATAAATTTTTGCATTTTAAAGTAAACAATCACATTTCGTATCATAGTCGACCCCAAACATGTGAAAAAAGTCAAAGAACACTGCCCGAGTCAGCTGCACACTTGCGTTTGTTTGAAAAACCGCTTTCCCTTGCTCGTAGAGCGCTGAGACTTGCGGAATCGCATTTTCAGCGCCTGAGAAGCACAAAGCAGAGAGCACACTGCGCCGAGGCAGGAAACGAGCCTGTTCGATGAAAAATGTTGAAAGTTGACTTTGTTAAGTGAATTTTCATGGAATATCACCTTTTCCATGTTTCTTATGAATTCTTGCACTTTGATGAAAAAAATCATATTTCATATCAAAATTCATATTTTTCATAACTTTCCTATGTTTCAAAATAAATTTTTGCATTTTAAAGTAAACAATCACATTTCGTATCATAGTCGACCCCAAACATGTGAAAAAAGTCAAAGAACACTGCCCGATTCAGCTGCACACATACGTTTGTCTGAAAAACCGCTTTCCCTTGCTCGTAGAGCGCGGAGACTTGCGGAATCGCATTTTCAGCGCCTGAGAAGCACAAAGCAGAGAGCACACTGCGCCGAGGCAGGAAACGAGCCTGTTCGATGAAAAATGTTGAAAGTTGACTTTGTTAAGTGAATTTTCATGGAATATCACCTTTTCCATGTTTCTTATGAATTCTTGCACTTTGATGAAAAAAATCATATTTCATATCAAAATTCATATTTTTCATAACTTTCCTATGTTTCAAAATAAATTTTTGCATTTTAAAGTAAACAATCACATTTCGTATCATAGTCGACCCCAAACATGTGAAAAAAGTCAAAGAACACTGCCCGAGTCAGCTGCACACTTGCGTTTGTTTGAAAAACCGCTTTCCCTTGCTCGTAGAGCGCTGAGACTTGCGGAATCGCATTTTCAGCGCCTGAGAAGCACAAAGCAGAGAGCACACTGCGCCGAGGCAGGAAACGAGCCTGTTCGATGAAAAATGTTGAAAGTTGACTTTGTTAAGTGAATTTTCATGGAATATCACCTTTTCCATGTTTCTTATGAATTCTTGCACTATGATGAAAAAAATCATATTTCATATCAAAATTCATATTTTTCATATCTTTTCTATGTTTCAAAATAAATTTTTGCATTTTAAAGTAAACAATCACATTTCGTATCATAGTCGACAACAAACATTTGAAAAAAGTCAAAGAACACTGCCCGATTCAGCTGCACACATACGTTTGTGTGAAAAACCGCTTTCCCTTGCTCGTAGAGCGCTGAGACTTGCGGAATCGCATTTTCAGCGCCTGAGAAGCACAAAGCAGAGAGCACACTGCGCCGAGGCAGGAAACGAGCCTGTTCGATGAAAAATGTTGAAAGTTGACTTTGTTAAGTGAATTTTCATGGAATATCACCTTTTCCATGTTTCTTATGAATTCTTGCACTTTGATGAAAAAAATCATATTTCATATCAAAATTCATATTTTTCATAACTTTCCATTGTATCTCATGAATTTTTGCATTTTAAAGTAAACAATCACATTTCGTATCATAGTCGACCCTAAACATTTGAAAAAAGTCAAAGAACACTGCCCGAGTCAGCTGCACACTTGCGTTTGTCTGAAAAACCGCTTTCCCTTGCTCGTAGAGCGCTGAGACTTGCGGAATCGCATTTTCAGCGCCTGAGAAGCACAAAGCAGAGAGCACACTGCGCCGAGGCAGGAAACGAGCCTGTTCGATGAAAAATGTTGAAAGTTGACTTTGTTAAGTGAATTTTCATGGAATATCACCTTTTCCATGTTTCTTATGAATTCTTGCACTTTGATGAAAATAATCATATTTCATATCAAAATTCATATTTTTCATAACTTTCCTATGTTTCAAAATAAATTTTTGCATTTTAAAGTAAACAATCACATTTCGTATCATAGTCGACCCCAAACATGTGAAAAAAGTCAAAGAACACTGCCCGAGTCAGCTGCACACTTGCGTTTGTCTGAAAAACCGCTTTCCCTTGCTCGTAGAGCGCTGAGACTTGCGGAATCGCATTTTCAGCGCCTGAGAAGCACAAAGCAGAGAGCACACTGCGCCGAGGCAGGAAACGAGCCTGTTCGATGAAAAATGTTGAAAGTTGACTTTGTTAAGTGAATTTTCATGGAATATCACCTTTTCCATGTTTCTTATGAATTTTTGCACGTTGATGAAAAAAATCATATTTCATATCAAAATTCATAATTTTCATAACTTTCCATTGTATCTCATGAATTTTTGCATTTTAAAGTAAACAATCACATTTCGTATCATAGTCGACCCCAAACATGTGAAAAAAGTCAAAGAACACTGCCCGATTCAGCTGCACACATACGTTTGTCTGAAAAACCGCTTTCCCTTGCTCGTAGAGCGCGGAGACTTGCGGAATCGCATTTTCAGCGCCTGAGAAGCACAAAGCACAGAGCACACTGCGCCGAGGCAGGAAACGAGCCTGTTCGATGAAAAATGTTGAAAGTTGACTTTGTTAAGTGAATTTTCATGGAATATCACCTTTTTCATGTTTCTTATGAATTCTTGCACTTTGATGAAAAAAATCATATTTCATATCAAAATTCATATTTTTCATAACTTTCCTATGTTTCAAAATAAATTTTTGCATTTTAAAGTAAACAATCACATTTCGTATCATAGTCGACCCCAAACATGTGAAAAAAGTCAAAGAACACTGCCCGATTCAGCTGCACACATACGTTTGTCTGAAAAACCGCTTTCCCTTGCTCGTAGAGCGCTGAGACTTGCGGAATCGCATTTTCAGCGCCTGAGAAGCACAAAGCAGAGAGCACACTGCGCCGAGGCAGGAAACGAGCCTGTTCGATGAAAAATGTTGAAAGTTGACTTTGTTAAGTGAATTTTCATGGAATATCACCTTTTCCATGTTTCTTATGAATTCTTGCACTTTGATGAAAAAAATCATATTTCATATCAAAATTCATATTTTTCATAACTTTCCTATGTTTCAAAATCAATTTTTGCATTTTAAAGTAAACAATCACATTTCGTATCATAGTCGACCCCAAACATGTGAAAAAAGTCAAAGAACACTGCCCGAGTCAGCTGCACACTTGCGTTTGTTTGAAAAACCGCTTTCCCTTGCTCGTAGAGCGCTGAGACTTGCGGAATCGCATTTTCAGCGCCTGAGAAGCACAAAGCAGAGAGCACACTGCGCCGAGGCAGGAAACGGGCCTGTTAGATGAAAAATGTTGAAAGTTGACTTTGTTAAGTGAATTTTCATGGAACATCACCTTTTCCATGTTTCTTATGAATTTTTGCACTTTGATGAAAAAAATCATATTTCATATCAAAATTCATATTTTTCATAACTTTCCTTTGTTTCTCATGAATTTTTGCATTTTAAAGTAAACAATCACATTTCGTATCATAGTCGACCCAAAACATTTGAAAAAAGTCAAAGAACACTGCCCGATTCAGCTGCACACATACGTTTGTCTGAAAAACCGCTTTCCCTTGCTCGTAGAGCGCTGAGACTTGCGGAATCGCATTTTCAGCGCCTGAGAAGCACAAAGCAGAGAGCACACTGCGCCGAGGCAGGAAACGAGCCTGTTCGATGAAAAATGTTGAAAGTTGACTTTGTTAAGTGAATTTTCATGGAATATCACCTTTTCCATATTTCTTATGAATTCTTGCACTTTGATGAATAAAATCATATTTCATATCAAAATTCATATTTTTCATAACTTTCCTATGTTTCAAAATAAATTTTTGCATTTTAAAGTAAACAATCACATTTCGTATCATAGTCGACCCCAAACATTTGAAAAAAGTCAAAGAACACTGCCCGATTCAGCTGCACACATACGTTTGTCTGAAAAACCGCTTTCCCTTGCTCGTAGAGCGCTGAGACTTGCGGAATCGCATTTTCAGCGCCTGAGAAGCACAAAGCAGAGAGCACACTGCGCCGAGGCAGGAAACGGGCCTGTTAGATGAAAAATGTTGAAAGTTGACTTTGTTAAGTGAATTTTCATGGAACATCACCTTTTCCATGTTTCTTATGAATTTTTGCACTTTGATGAAAAAAATCATATTTCATATCAAAATTCATATTTTTCATAACTTTCCTATGTTTCAAAATAAATTTTTGCATTTTAAAGTAAACAATCACATTTCGTATCATAGTCGACCCCAAACATTTGAAAAAAGTCAAAGAACACTGCCCGATTCAGCTGCACACATACGTTTGTCTGAAAAACCGCTTTCCCTTGCTCGTAGAGCGCTGAGACTTGCGGAATCGCATTTTCAGCGCCTGAGAAGCACAAAGCAGAGAGCACACTGCGCCGAGGCAGGAAACGAGCCTGTTCGATGAAAAATGTTGAAAGTTGACTTTGTTAAGTGAATTTTCATGGAATATCACCTTTTCCATGTTTCTTATGAATTCTTGCACTTTGATGAAAAAAATCATATTTCATATCAAAATTCATATTTTTCATAACTTTCCTATGTTTCAAAATAAATTTTTGCATTTTAAAGTAAACAATCACATTTCGTATCATAGTCGACCCCAAACATGTGAAAAAAGTCAAAGAACACTGCCCGAGTCAGCTGCACACTTGCGTTTGTTTGAAAAACCGCTTTCCCTTGCTCGTAGAGCGCTGAGAC
The DNA here is from genome assembly GCF_019097595.1 of Hemibagrus wyckioides. Classification (NCBI taxonomy): domain Eukaryota; kingdom Metazoa; phylum Chordata; class Actinopteri; order Siluriformes; family Bagridae; genus Hemibagrus; species Hemibagrus wyckioides. The sequence goes on along the minus strand of NC_080715.1, from coordinate 35,406,155 downwards.
TTGCGGAATCGCATTTTCAGCGCCTGAGAAGCACAAAGCAGAGAGCACACTGCGCCGAGGCAGGAAACGAGCCTGTTCGATGAAAAATGTTGAAAGTTGACTTTGTTAAGTGAATTTTCATGGAATATCACCTTTTCCATGTTTCTTATGAATTCTTGCACTTTGATGAAAAAATCATATTTCATATCAAAATTCATAATTTTCATAACTTTCCTATGTTTCAAAATAAATTTTTGCATTTTAAAGTAAACAATCACATTTCGTATCATAGTCGACCCCAAACATGTGAAAAAAGTCAAAGAACACTGCCCGAGTCAGCTGCACACTTGCGTTTGTTTGAAAAACCGCTTTCCCTTGCTCGTAGAGCGCTGAGACTTGCGGAATCGCATTTTCAGCGCCTGAGAAGCACAAAGCAGAGAGCACACTGCGCCGAGGCAGGAAACGAGCCTGTTCGATGAAAAATGTTGAAATATGACTTTGTTAAGTGAATTTTCATGGAATATCACCTTTTCCATGTTTCTTATGAATTCTTGCACTTTGATGAAAAAATCATATTTCATATCAAAATTCATAATTTTCATAACTTTCCATTGTATCTCATGAATTTTTGCATTTTAAAGTAAACAATCACATTTCGTATCATAGTCGACCCCAAACATGTGAAAAAAGTCAAAGAACACTGCCCGATTCAGCTGCACACATACGTTTGTCTGAAAAACCGCTTTCCCTTGCTCGTAGAGCGCGGAGACTTGCGGAATCGCATTTTCAGCGCCTGAGAAGCACGAAGCAGAGAGCACACTGCGCCGAGGCAGGAAACGAGCCTGTTCGATGAAAAATGTTGAAAGTTGACTTTGTTAAGTGAATTTTCATGGAATATCACCTTTTCCATGTTTCTTATGAATTCTTGCACTTTGATGAAAAAAATCATATTTCATATCAAAATTCATATTTTTCATAACTTTCCTATGTTTCAAAATAAATTTTTGCATTTTAAAGTAAACAATCACATTTCGTATCATAGTCGACCCCAAACATGTGAAAAAAGTCAAAGAACACTGCCCGAGTCAGCTGCACACTTGCGTTTGTTTGAAAAACCGCTTTCCCTTGCTCGTAGAGCGCTGAGACTTGCGGAATCGCATTTTCAGCGCCTGAGAAGCACAAAGCAGAGAGCACACTGCGCCGAGGCAGGAAACGAGCCTGTTCGATGAAAAATGTTGAAAGTTGACTTTGTTAAGTGAATTTTCATGGAATATCACCTTTTCCATGTTTCTTATGAATTCTTGCACTTTGATGAAAAAAATCATATTTCATATCAAAATTCATATTTTTCATAACTTTCCTATGTTTCAAAATAAATTTTTGCATTTTAAAGTAAACAATCACATTTCGTATCATAGTCGACCCCAAACATGTGAAAAAAGTCAAAGAACACTGCCCGATTCAGCTGCACACATACGTTTGTCTGAAAAACCGCTTTCCCTTGCTCGTAGAGCGCGGAGACTTGCGGAATCGCATTTTCAGCGCCTGAGAAGCACAAAGCAGAGAGCACACTGCGCCGAGGCAGGAAACGAGCCTGTTCGATGAAAAATGTTGAAAGTTGACTTTGTTAAGTGAATTTTCATGGAATATCACCTTTTCCATGTTTCTTATGAATTTTTGCACGTTGATGAAAAAAATCATATTTCATATCAAAATTCATATTTTTCATAACTTTCCATTGTATCTCATGAATTTTTGCATTTTAAAGTAAACAATCACATTTCGTATCATAGTCGACCCCAAACATGTGAAAAAAGTCAAAGAACACTGCCCGAGTCAGCTGCACACTTGCGTTTGTCTGAAAAACCGCTTTCCCTTGCTCGTAGAGCGCTGAGACTTGCGGAATCGCATTTTCAGCGCCTGAGAAGCACAAAGCAGAGAGCACACTGCGCCGAGGCAGGAAACGAGCCTGTTCGATGAAAAATGTTGAAAGTTGACTTTGTTAAGTGAATTTTCATGGAATATCACCTTTTCCATGTTTCTTATGAATTCTTGCACTTTGATGAAAAAAATCATATTTCATATCAAAATTCATATTTTTCATAACTTTCCATTGTATCTCATGAATTTTTGCATTTTAAAGTAAACAATCACATTTCGTATCATAGTCGACCCCAAACATGTGAAAAAAGTCAAAGAACACTGCCCGATTCAGCTGCACACATACGTTTGTCTGAAAAACCGCTTTCCCTTGCTCGTAGAGCGCTGAGACTTGCGGAATCGCATTTTCAGCGCCTGAGAAGCACAAAGCAGAGAGCACACTGCGCCGAGGCAGGAAACGAGCCTGTTCGATGAAAAATGTTGAAAGTTGACTTTGTTAAGTGAATTTTCATGGAATATCACCTTTTCCATGTTTCTTATGAATTCTTGCACTTTGATGAAAAAAATCATATTTCATATCAAAATTCATATTTTTCATAACTTTCCTTTGTTTCTCATGAATTTTTGCATTTTAAAGTAAACAATCACATTTCGTATCATAGTCGACCCCAAACATGTGAAAAAAGTCAAAGAACACTGCCCGATTCAGCTGCACACATACGTTTGTCTGAAAAACCGCTTTCCCTTGCTCGTAGAGCGCTGAGACTTGCGGAATCGCATTTTCAGCGCCTGAGAAGCACAAAGCAGAGAGCACACTGCGCCGAGGCAGGAAACGAGCCTGTTCGATGAAAAATGTTGAAAGTTGACTTTGTTAAGTGAATTTTCATGGAATATCACCTTTTCCATGTTTCTTATGAATTCTTGCACTTTGATGAAAAAAATCATATTTCATATCAAAATTCATATTTTTCATAACTTTCCTATGTATCAAAATAAATTTTTGCATTTTAAAGTAAACAATCACATTTCGTATCATAGTCGACCCCAAACACGTGAAAAAAGTCAAAGAACACTGCCCGATTCAGCTGCACACTTGCGTTTGTCTGAAAAACCGCTTTCCCTTGCTCGTAGAGCGCTGAGACTTGCGGAATCGCATTTTCAGCGCCTGAGAAGCACAAAGCAGAGAGCACACTGCGCCGAGGCAGGAAACGGGCCTGTTAGATGAAAAATGTTGAAAGTTGACTTTGTTAAGTGAATTTTCATGGAACATCACCTTTTCCATGTTTCTTATGAATTTTTGCACTTTGATGAAAAAAATCATATTTCATATCAAAATTCATATTTTTCATAACTTTCCTTTGTTTCTCATGAATTTTTGCATTTTAAAGTAAACAATCACATTTCGTATCATAGTCGACCCCAAACATTTGAAAAAAGTCAAAGAACACTGCCCGATTCAGCTGCACACATACGTTTGTCTGAAAAACCGCTTTCCCTTGCTCGTAGAGCGCTGAGACTTGCGGAATCGCATTTTCAGCGCCTGAGAAGCACAAAGCAGAGAGCACACTGCGCCGAGGCAGGAAACGAGCCTGTTCGATGAAAAATGTTGAAAGTTGACTTTGTTAAGTGAATTTTCATGGAATATCACCTTTTCCATGTTTCTTATGAATTCTTGCATTTTGATGAAAAAAATTATATTTCATATCAAAATTCATATTTTTCATAACTTTCCTATGTTTCAAAATAAATTTTTGCATTTTAAAGTAAACAATCACATTTCGTATCATAGTCGACCCCAAACATGTGAAAAAAGTCAAAGAACACTGCCCGATTCAGCTGCACACATACGTTTGTCTGAAAAACCGCTTTCCCTTGCTCGTAGAGCGCTGAGACTTGCGGAATCGCATTTTCAGCGCCTGAGAAGCACAAAGCAGAGAGCACACTGCGCCGAGGCAGGAAACGGGCCTGTTAGATGAAAAATGTTGAAAGTTGACTTTGTTAAGTGAATTTTCATGGAACATCACCTTTTCCATGTTTCTTATGAATTTTGCATTTTGATGAAAAAAATCATATTTCATATCAAAATTCATATTTTTCATAACTTTCCTTTGTTTCTCATGAAGTTTTGCATTTTAAAGTAAACAATCACATTTCGTATCATAGTCGACCCCAAACATGTGAAAAAAGTCAAAGAACACTGCCCGAGTCAGCTGCACACTTGCGTTTGTTTGAAAAACCGCTTTCCCTTGCTCGTAGAGCGCTGAGACTTGCGGAATCGCATTTTCAGCGCCTGAGAAGCACAAAGCAGAGAGCACACTGCGCCGAGGCAGGAAACGGGCCTGTTAGATGAAAAATGTTGAAAGTTAACTTTGTTAAGTGAATTTTCATGGAACATCACCTTTTCCATGTTTCTTATGAATTTTTGCACTTTGATGAAAAAAATCATATTTCATATCAAAATTCATATTTTTCATAACTTTCCTTTGTTTCTCATGAATTTTTGCATTTTAAAGTAAACAATCACATTTCGTATCATAGTCGACCCCAAACATGTGAAAAAAGTCAAAGAACACTGCCCGATTCAGCTGCACACATACGTTTGTCTGAAAAAACCGCTTTCCCTTGCTCGTAGAGCGCTGAGACTTGCGGAATCGCATTTTCAGCGCCTGAGAAGCACAAAGCAGAGAGCACACTGCGCCGAGGCAGGAAACGGGCCTGTTAGATGAAAAATGTTGAAAGTTGACTTTGTTAAGTGAATTTTCATGGAACATCACCTTTTCCATGTTTCTTATGAATTTTTGCACTTTGATGAAAAAAATCATATTTCATATCAAAATTCATATTTTTCATAACTTTCCTTTGTTTCTCATGAAGTTTTGCATTTTAAAGTAAACAATCACATTTCGTATCATAGTCGACCCCAAACATTTGAAAAAAGTCAAAGAACACTGCCCGATTCAGCTGCACACATACGTTTGTCTGAAAAACCGCTTTCCCTTGCTCGTAGAGCGCTGAGACTTGCGGAATCGCATTTTCAGCGCCTGAGAAGCACAAAGCAGAGAGCACACTGCGCCGAGGCAGGAAACGAGCCTGTTCGATGAAAAATGTTGAAAGTTGACTTTGTTAAGTGAATTTTCATGGAATATCACCTTTTCCATGTTTCTTATGAATTCTTGCACTTTGATGAAAAAAATCATATTTCATATCAAAATTCATATTTTTCATAACTTTCCTATGTTTCAAAATAAATTTTTGCATTTTAAAGTAAACAATCACATTTCGTATCATACTCACCCCCAAACATGTGAAAAAAGTCAAAGAACACTGCCCGAGTCAGCTGCACACTTGCGTTTGTTTGAAAAACCGCTTTCCCTTGCTCGTAGAGCGCTGAGACTTGCGGAATCGCATTTTCAGCGCCTGAGAAGCACAAAGCAGAGAGCACACTGCGCCGAGGCAGGAAACGAGCCTGTTCGATGAAAAATGTTGAAATATGACTTTGTTAAGTGAATTTTCATGGAATATCACCTTTTCCATGTTTCTTATGAATTCTTGCACTTTGATGAAAAAATCATATTTCATATCAAAATTCATAATTTTCATAACTTTCCATTGTATCTCATGAATTTTTGCATTTTAAAGTAAACAATCACATTTCGTATCATAGTCGACCCCAAACATGTGAAAAAAGTCAAAGAACACTGCCCGATTCAGGCTGCACACATACGTTTGTCTGAAAAACCGCTTTCCCTTGCTCGTAGAGCGCGGAGACTTGCGGAATCGCATTTTCAGCGCCTGAGAAGCACGAAGCAGAGAGCACACTGCGCCGAGGCAGGAAACGAGCCTGTTCGATGAAAAATGTTGAAAGTTGACTTTGTTAAGTGAATTTTCATGGAATATCACCTTTTCCATGTTTCTTATGAATTCTTGCACTTTGATGAAAAAAATCATATTTCATATCAAAATTCATATTTTTCATAACTTTCCTATGTTTCAAAATAAATTTTTGCATTTTAAAGTAAACAATCACATTTCGTATCATAGTCGACCCCAAACATGTGAAAAAAGTCAAAGAACACTGCCCGAGTCAGCTGCACACTTGCGTTTGTTTGAAAAACCGCTTTCCCTTGCTCGTAGAGCGCTGAGACTTGCGGAATCGCATTTTCAGCGCCTGAGAAGCACAAAGCAGAGAGCACACTGCGCCGAGGCAGGAAACGAGCCTGTTCGATGAAAAATGTTGAAAGTTGACTTTGTTAAGTGAATTTTCATGGAATATCACCTTTTCCATGTTTCTTATGAATTCTTGCACTTTGATGAAAAAAATCATATTTCATATCAAAATTCATATTTTTCATAACTTTCCTATGTTTCAAAATAAATTTTTGCATTTTAAAGTAAACAATCACATTTCGTATCATAGTCGACCCCAAACATGTGAAAAAAGTCAAAGAACACTGCCCGATTCAGCTGCACACTTGCGTTTGTCTGAAAAACCGCTTTCCCTTGCTCGTAGAGCGCTGAGACTTGCGGAATCGCATTTTCAGCGCCTGAGAAGCACAAAGCACAGAGCACACTGCGCCGAGGCAGGAAACGAGCCTGTTCGATGAAAAATGTTGAAAGTTGACTTTGTTAAGTGAATTTTCATGGAATATCACCTTTTCCTTGTTTCTTATGAATTTTTGCACTTTGATGAAAAAATCATATTTCATATCAAAATTCATATTTTTCATAACTTTCCATTGTATCTCATGAATTTTTGCATTTTAAAGTAAACAATCACATTTCGTATCATAGTCGACCCCAAAGACGTGAAAAAAGTCAAAGAACACTGCCCGATTCAGCTGCACACATACGTTTGTCTGAAAAACCGCTTTCCCTTGCTCGTAGAGCGCTGAGACTTGCGGAATCGCATTTTCAGCGCCTGAGAAGCACAAAGCAGAGAGCACACTGCGCCGAGGCAGGAAACGAGCCTGTTCGATGAAAAATGTTGAAAGTTGACTTTTTTAAGTGAATTTTCATGGAATATCACCTTTTCCATGTTTCTTATGAATTCTTGCACTTTGATGAAAAAAATCATATTTCATATCAAAATTCATATTTTTCATAACTTTCCTATGTTTCAAAATAAATCTTTGCATTTTAAAGTAAACAATCACATTTCGTATCATAGTCGGCCCCAAACATGTGAAAAAAGTCAAAGAACACTGCCCGATTCAGCTGCACACATACGTTTGTCTGAAAAACCGCTTTCCCTTGCTCGTAGAGCACTGAGACTTGCGGAATCGCATTTTCAGCGCCTGAGAAGCACAAAGCAGAGAGCACACTGCGCCGAGGCAGGAAACGGGCCTGTTAGATGAAAAATGTTGAAAGTTGACTTTGTTAAGTGAATTTTCATGGAATATCACCTTTTCCATGTTTCTTATGAATTTTTGCACTTTGATGAAAAAAATCATATTTCATATCAAAATTCATATTTTTCATAACTTTCCTTTGTTTCTCATGAATTTTTGCATTTTAAAGTAAACAATCACATTTCGTATCATAGTCGACCCCAAACATTTGAAAACGTCAAAGAACACTGCCCGATTCAGCTGCACACATACGTTTGTCTGAACAACCGCTTTCCCTTGCTCGTAGAGCGCTGAGACTTGCGGAATCGCATTTTCAGCGCCTGAGAAGCACAAAGCAGAGAGCACACTGCGCCGAGGCAGGAAACGAGCCTGTTCGATGAAAAATGTTGAAAGTTGACTTTGTTAAGTGAATTTTCATGGAATATCACCTTTTCCATGTTTCTTATGAATTTTTGCACGTTGATGAAAAAAATCATATTTCATATCAAAATTCATATTTTTCATAACTTTCCATTGTATCTCATGAATTTTTGCATTTTAAAGTTAACAATCATATTTCGTATCATAGTCGACCCCAAACACGTGAAAAAAGTCAAAGAACACTGCCCGAATCAGCTGCACACATACGTTTGTCTGAAAGACCGCTTTCCCTTGCTCGTAGAGCGCTGAGACTTGCGGAATCGCATTTTCAGCGCCTGAGAAGCACAAAGCAGAGAGCACACTGCGCCGAGGCAGGAAACGAGCCTGTTCGATGAAAAATGTTGAAAGTTGACTTTGTTAAGTGAATTTTCATGGAATATCACCTTTTCCATGTTTCTTATGAATTTTTGCACGTTGATGAAAAAAATCATATTTCATATCAAAATTCATATTTTTCATAACTTTCCATTGTATCTCATGAATTTTTGCATTTTAAAGTAAACAATCACATTTCGTATCATAGTCGACCCCAGACACGTGAAAAAAGTCAAAGAACACTGCCCGAGTTAGCTGCACACTTGCGTTTGTCTGAAAAACCGCTTTCCCTTTCTCGTAGAGCGCTGAGACTTGCGGAATCGCATTTTCAGCGCCTGAGAAGCACAAAGCAGAGAGCACACTGCGCCGAGGCAGGAAACGAGCCTGTTCGATGAAAAATGTTGAAAGTTGACTTTGTTAAGTGAATTTTCATGGAATATCACCTTTTCCTTGTTTCTTATGAATTTTTGCACTTTGATGAAAAAAATCATATTTCATATCAAAATTCATATTTTTCATAACTTTCCATTGTATCTCATGAATTTTTGCATTTTAAAGTAAACAATCACATTTCGTATCATAGTCGACCCCAAACACGTGAAAAAAGTCAAAGAACACTGCCCGATTCAGCTGCACACATACGTTTGTCTGAAAAACCGCTTTCCCTTGCTCGTAGAGCGCTGAGACTTGCGGAATCGCATTTTCAGCGCCTGAGAAGCACAAAGCAGAGAGCACACTGCGCCGAGGCAGGAAACGAGCCTGTTCGATGAAAAATGTTGAAAGTTGACTTTGTTAAGTGAATTTTCATGGAATATCACCTTTTCCATGTTTCTTATGAATTCTTGCACTTTGATGAAAAAAATCATATTTCATATCAAAATTCATATTTTTCATAACTTTCCTATGTTTCAAAATAAATTTTTGCATTTTAAAGTAAACAATCACATTTCGTATCATAGTCGACCCCAAACATGTGAAAAAAGTCAAAGAACACTGCCCGAGTCAGCTGCACACTTGCGTTTGTTTGAAAAACCGCTTTCCCTTGCTCGTAGAGCGCTGAGACTTGCGGAATCGCATTTTCAGCGCCTGAGAAGCACAAAGCAGAGAGCACACTGCGCCGAGGCAGGAAACGAGCCTGTTCGATGAAAAATGTTGAAAGTTGACTTTGTTAAGTGAATTTTCATGGAATATCACCTTTTCCTTGTTTCTTACGAATTTTTGCACTTTGATGAAAAAAATCATATTTCATATCAAAATTCATATTTTTCATAACTTTCCATTGTATCTCATGAATTTTTGCATTTTAAAGTAAACAATCACATTTCGTATCATAGTCGACCCCAAACACGTGAAAAAAGTCAAAGAACACTGCCCGATTCAGCTGCACACATACGTTTGTCTGAAAAACCGCTTTCCCTTGCTCGTAGAGCGCTGAGACTTGCGGAATCGCATTTTCAGCGCCTGAGAAGCACAAAGCAGAGAGCACACTGCGCCGAGGCAGGAAACGAGCCTGTTCGATGAAAAATGTTGAAAGTTGACTTTGTTAAGTGAATTTTCATGGAATATCACCTTTTCCATGTTTCTTATGAATTCTTGCACTTTGATGAAAAAAATCATATTTCATATCAAAATTCATATTTTTCATAACTTTCCTATGTTTCAAAATAAATCTTTGCATTTTAAAGTAAACAATCACATTTCGTATCATAGTCGACCCCAAACATGTGAAAAAAGTCAAAGAACACTGCCCGATTCAGCTGCACACATACGTTTGTCTGAAAAACCGCTTTCCCTTGCTCGTAGAGCGCTGAGACTTGCGGAATCGCATTTTCAGCGCAAGAGAAGCACAAAGCACAGAGCACACTGCGCCGAGGCAGGAAACGAGCCTGTTAGATGAAAAATGTTGAAAGTTGACTTTGTTAAGTGAATTTTCATGGAATATCACCTTTTCCTTGTTTCTTATGAATTTTTGCACTTTGATGAAAAAAATCAAATTTCATATCAAAATTCATAATTTTCATAACTTTCCATTGTATCTCATGAATTTTTGCATTTTAAAGTAAACAATCACATTTCGTATCATAGTCGACCCCAAACATGTGAAAAAAGTCAAAGAACACTGCCCGATTCAGCTGCACACATACGTTTGTCTGAAAAACCGCTTTCCCTTCCTAGTAGAGCGCTGAGACTTGCGGAATCGCATTTTCAGCGCCTGAGAAGCACAAAGCAGAGAGCACACTGCGCCGAGGCAGGAAACGAGCCTGTTCGATGAAAAATGTTGAAAGTTGACTTTGTTAAGTGAATTTTCATGGAATATCACCTTTTCCTTGTTTCTTATGAATTTTTGCACTTTGATGAAAAAAATCATATTTCATATCAAAATTCATATTTTTCATAACTTTCCTATGTTTCAAAATAAATTTTTGCATTTTAAAGTAAACAATCACATTTCGTATCATAGTCGACCCCAAACATGTGAAAAAAGTCAAAGAACACTGCCCGAGTCAGCTGCACACTTGCGTTTGTTTGAAAAACCGCTTTCCCTTGCTCGTAGAGCGCTGAGACTTGCGGAATCGCATTTTCAGCGCCTGAGAAGCACAAAGCAGAGAGCACACTGCGCCGAGGCAGGAAACGAGCCTGTTCGATGAAAAATGTTGAAATATGACTTTGTTAAGTGAATTTTCATGGAATATCACCTTTTCCATGTTTCTTATGAATTCTTGCACTTTGATGAAAAAATCATATTTCATATCAAAATTCATAATTTTCATAACTTTCCATTGTATCTCATGAATTTTTGCATTTTAAAGTAAACAATCACATTTCGTATCATAGTCGACCCCAAACATGTGAAAAAAGTCAAAGAACACTGCCCGATTTAGCTGCACACATACGTTTGTCTGAAAAACCGCTTTCCCTTGCTCGTAGAGCGCTGAGACTTGCGGAATCGCATTTTCAGCGCCTGAGAAGCACAAAGCAGAGAGCACACTGCGCCGAGGCAGGAAACGAGCCTGTTCGATGAAAAATGTTGAAAGTTGACTTTGTTAAGTGAATTTTCCTGGAATATCACCTTTTCCTTGTTTCTTATGAATTTTTGCACTTTGATGAAAAAAATCATATTTCATATCAAAATTCATATTTTTCATAACTTTCCATTGTATCTCATGAATTTTTGCATTTTAAAGTAAACAATCACATTTCGTATCATAGTCGACCCCAAACATGTGAAAAAAGTCAAAGAACACTGCCCGATTCAGCTGCACACATACGTTTGTCTGAAAAACCGCTTTCCCTTGCTCGTAGAGCGCTGAGACTTGCGGAATCGCATTTTCAGCGCCTGAGAAGCACAAAGCAGAGAGCACACTGCGCCGAGGCAGGAAACGAGCCTGTTCGATGAAAAATGTTGAAAGTTGACTTTGTTAAGTGAATTTTCATGGAATATCACCTTTTCCTTGTTTCTTATGAATTTTTGCACTTTGATGAAAAAAATCATATTTCATATCAAAATTCATATTTTTCATAACTTTCCTATGTTTCAAAATAAATTTTTGCATTTTAAAGTAAACAATCACATTTCGTATCATAGTCGACCCCAAACTTGTGAAAAAAGTCAAAGAACACTGCCCGAGTCAGCTGCACACTTGCGTTTGTTTGAAAAACCGCTTTCCCTTGCTCGTAGAGCGCTGAGACTTGCGGAATCGCATTTTCAGCGCCTGAGAAGCACAAAGCAGAGAGCACACTGCGCCGAGGCAGGAAACGAGCCTGTTCGATGAAAAATGTTGAAATATGACTTTGTTAAGTGAATTTTCATGGAATATCACCTTTTCCATGTTTCTTATGAATTCTTGCACTTTGATGAAAAAATCATATTTCATATCAAAATTCATAATTTTCATAACTTTCCATTGTATCTCATGAATTTTTGCATTTTAAAGTAAACAATCACATTTCGTATCATAGTCGACCCCAAACATGTGAAAAAAGTCAAAGAACACTGCCCGATTCAGCTGCACACATACGTTTGTCTGAAAAACCGCTTTCCCTTGCTCGTAGAGCGCTGAGACTTGCGGAATCGCATTTTCAGCGCCTGAGAAGCACAAAGCAGAGAGCACACTGCGCCGAGGCAGGAAACGAGCCTGTTCGATGAAAAATGTTGAAAGTTGACTTTGTTAAGTGAATTTTCATGGAATATCACCTTTTCCATGTTTCTTATGAATTTTTGCACGTTGATGAAAAAAATCATATTTCATATCAAAATTCATATTTTTCATAACTTTCCATTGTATCTCATGAATTTTTGCATTTTAAAGTAAACAATCACATTTCGTATCATAGTCGACCCCAAACATGTGAAAAAAGTCATAGAACACTGCCCGATTCAGCTGCACACTTGCGTTTGTCTGAAAAACCGCTTTCCCTTGCTCGTAGAGCGCTGAGACTTGCGGAATCGCATTTTCAGCGCCTGAGAAGCACAAAGCAGAGAGCACACTGCGCCGAGGCAAGAAACGAGCCTGTTCGATGAAAAATGTTGAAAGTTGACTTTGTTAAGTGAATTTTCCTGGAATATCACCTTTTCCTTGTTTCTTATGAATTCTTGCACTTTGATGAAAAAAATCATATTTCTTATCAAAATTCATATTTTTCATAACTTTCCTATGTTTCAAAATGAATTTTTGCATTTTAATGTAAACAATCTCATTCCGTATCATAGTCGACCCCAAACATGTGAAAAAAGTCAAAGAACACTGCCCGATTCAGCTGCACACATACGTTTGTCTGAAAAACCGCTTTCCCTTGCTCGTAGAGCGCTGAGAGTTGCGGAATCGCATTTTCAGCGCCTGAGAAGCACAAAGCAGAGAGCACACTGCGCCGAGGCAGGAAACGAGCCTGTTCGATGAAAAATGTTGAAAGTTGACTTTGTTAAGTGAATTTTCCTGGAATATCACCTTTTCCTTGTTTCTTATGAATTTTTGCACTTTGATGAAAAAAATCATATTTCATATCAAAATTCATATTTTTCATAACTTTCCTATGTTTCAAAATAAATTTTTGCATTTTAAAGTAAACAATCACATTTCGTATCATAGTCGACCCCAAACATGTGAAAAAAGTCAAAGAACACTGCCCGATTCAGCTGCACACATACGTTTGTCTGAAAAACCGCTTTCCCTTGCTCGTAGAGCGCTGAGACTTGCGGAATCGCATTTTCAGCGCCTGAGAAGCACAAAGCAGAGAGCACACTGCGCCGAGGCAGGAAACGAGCCTGTTCGATGAAAAATGTTGAAAGTTGACTTTGTTAAGTGAATTTTCATGGAATATCACCTTTTCCATGTTTCTTATGAATTCTTGCACTTTGATGAAAAAAATCATATTTCATATCAAAATTCATATTTTTCATAACTTTCCTATGTTTCAAAATAAATTTTTGCATTTTAAAGTAAACAATCACATTTCGTATCATAGTCGACCCCAAACACGTGAAAAAAGTCAAAGAACACTGCCCGATTCAGCTGCACACATACGTTTGTCTGAAAAACCGCTTTCCCTTGCTCGTAGAGCGCTGAGACTTGCGGAATCGCATTTTCAGCGCCTGAGAAGCACAAAGCAGAGAGCACACTGCGCCGAGGCTGGAAACGAGCCTGTTCGATGAAAAATGTTGAAAGTTGACTTTGTTAAGTGAATTTTCATGGAATATCACCTTTTCCTTGTTTCTTATGAATTTTTGCACTTTGATGAAAAAAATCATATTTCATATCAAAATTCATATTTTTCATAACTTTCCTATGTTTCAAAATAAATTTTTGCATTTTAAAGTAAACAATCACATTTCGTATCATAGTCGACCCCAAACATTTGAAAAAAGTCAAAGAACACTGCCCGATTCAGCTGCACACATACGTTTGTCTGAAAAACCGCTTTCCCTTGCTCGTAGAGCGCTGAGACTTGCGGAATCGCATTTTCAGCGCCTGAGAAGCACAAAGCAGAGAGCACACTGCGCCGAGGCAGGAAACGAGCCTGTTCGATGAAAAATGTTGAAAGTTGACTTTGTTAAGTGAATTTTCATGGAATATCACCTTTTCCTTGTTTCTTATGAATTTTTGCACTTTGATGAAAAAAATCATATTTCATATCAAAATTCATATTTTTCATAACTTTCCTATGTTTCAAAATAAATTTTTGCATTTTAAAGTAAACAATCACATTTCGTATCATAGTCGACCTCAAACACGTGAAAAAAGTCAAAGAACACTGCCCGAGTCAGCTGCACACTTGCGTTTGTTTGAAAAACCGCTTTCCCTTGCTCGTAGAGCGCTGAGACTTGCGGAATCGCATTTTCAGCGCCTGAGAAGCACAAAGCAGAGAGCACACTGCGCCGAGGCAGGAAACGAGCCTGTTCGATGAAAAATGTTGAAATATGACTTTGTTAAGTGAATTTTCATGGAATATCACCTTTTCCATGTTTCTTATGAATTCTTGCACTTTGATTAAAAAAAATCATATTTCATATCAAAATTCATATTTTTCATATCTTTCCTATGTTTCAAAATAAATTATTGCATTTTAAAGTAAACAATCACATTTCGTATCATAGTCGACCCCAAACATGTGAAAAAAGTCAAAGAACACTGCCCGATTCAGCTGCACACATACGTTTGTCTGAAAAACCGCTTTCCCTTGCTCGTAGAGCGCTGAGACTTGCGGAATCGCATTTTCAGCGCCTGAGAAGCACAAAGCAGAGAGCACACTGCGCCGAGGCAGGAAACGAGCCTGTTCGATGAAAAATGTTGAAAGTTGACTTTGTTAAGTGAATTTTCATGGAATATCACCTTTTCCATGTTTCTTATGAATTTTTGCACGTTGATGAAAAAAATCATATTTCATATCAAAATTCATATTTTTCATAACTTTCCATTGTATCTCATGAATTTTTGCATTTTAAAGTAAACAATCACATTTCGTATCATAGTCGACCCCAAACATGTGAAAAAAGTCATAGAACACTGCCCGATTCAGCTGCACACTTGCGTTTGTCTGAAAAACCGCTTTCCCTTGCTCGTAGAGCGCTGAGACTTGCGGAATCGCATTTTCAGCGGCTGAGAAGCACAAAGCAGAGAGCACACTGCGCCGAGGCAAGAAACGAGCCTGTTCGATGAAAAATGTTGAAAGTTGACTTTGTTAAGTGAATTTTCCTGGAATATCACCTTTTCCTTGTTTCTTATGAATTTTTGCACTTTGATGAAAAAAATCATATTTCATATCAAAATTCATATTTTTCATAACTTTCCTATGTTTCAAAATAAATCTTTGCATTTCAAAGTAAACAATCACATTTCGTATCATAGTCGACCCCAAACATGTGAAAAAAGTCAAAGAACACTGCCCGATTCAGCTGCACACATACGTTTGTCTGAAAAACCGCTTTCCCTTGCTCGTAGAGCGCTGAGACTTGCGGAATCGCATTTTCAGCGCCTGAGAAGCACAAAGCAGAGAGCACACTGCGCCGAGGCAGGAAACGAGCCTGTTCGATGAAAAATGTTGAAAGTTGACTTTGTTAAGTGAATTTTCATTGAATATCACCTTTTCCATGTTTCTTATGAATTCTTGCACTTTGATGAAAAAAATCATATTTCTTATCAAAATTCATATTTTTCATAACTTTCCTATGTTTCAAAATGAATTTTTGCATTTTAATGTAAACAATCACATTCCGTATCATAGTCGACCCCAAACATGTGAAAAAAGTCAAAGAACACTGCCCGATTCAGCTGCACACATACGTTTGTCTGAAAAAACCGCTTTCCCTTGCTCGTAGAGCGCTGAGACTTGCGGAATCGCATTTTCAGCGCCTGAGAAGCACAAAGCAGAGAGCACACTGCGCCGAGGCAGGAAACGAGCCTGTTCGATGAAAAATGTTGAAAGTTGACTTTGTTAAGTGAATTTTCCTGGAATATCACCTTTTCCTTGTTTCTTATGAATTTTTGCACTTTGATGAAAAAAATCATATTTCATATCAAAATTCATATTTTTCATAACTTTCCTATGTTTCAAAATAAATCTTTGCATTTTAAAGTAAACAATCACATTTCGTATCATAGTCGACCCCAAACATGTGAAAAAAGTCAAAGAACACTGCCCGATTCAGCTGCACACATACGTTTGTCTGAAAAACCGCTTTCCCTTGCTCGTAGAGCGCTGAGACTTGCGGAATCGCATTTTCAGCGCCTGAGAAGCACAAAGCAGAGAGCACACTGCGCCGAGGCAGGAAACGAGCCTGTTCGATGAAAAATGTTGAAAGTTGACTTTGTTAAGTGAATTTTCATGGAATATCACCTTTTCCTTGTTTCTTATGAATTTTTGCACTTTGATGAAAAAAATCATATTTCATATCAAAATTCATATTTTTCATAACTTTCCATTGTATCTCATGAATTTTTGCATTTTAAAGTAAACAATCACATTTCGTATCATAGTCGACCCCAAACACGTGAAAAAAGTCAAAGAACACTGCCCGAGTCAGCTGCACACTTGCGTTTGTCTGAAAAACCGCTTTCCCTTGCTCGTAGAGCGCTGAGACTTGCGGAATCGCATTTTCAGCGCCTGAGAAGCACAAAGCAGAGAGCACACTGCGCCGAGGCAGGAAACGAGCCTGTTCGATGAAAAATGTTGAAAGTTGACTTTGTTAAGTGAATTTTCATTGAATATCACCTTTTCCATGTTTCTTATGAATTCTTGCACTTTGATGAAAAAAATCATATTTCTTATCAAAATTCATATTTTTCATAACTTTCCTATGTTTCAAAATGAATTTTTGCATTTTAATGTAAACAATCACATTCCGTATCATAGTCGACCCCAAACATGTGAAAAAAGTCAAAGAACACTGCCCGATTCAGCTGCACACATACGTTTGTCTGAAAAACCGCTTTCCCTTGCTCGTAGAGCGCTGAGAGTTGCGGAATCGCATTTTCAGCGCCTGAGAAGCACAAAGCAGAGAGCACACTGCGCCGAGGCAGGAAACGAGCCTGTTCGATGAAAAATGTTGAAAGTTGACTTTGTTAAGTGAATTTTCCTGGAATATCACCTTTTCCTTGTTTCTTATGAATTTTTGCACTTTGATGAAAAAAATCATATTTCATATCAAAATTCATATTTTTCATAACTTTCCTATGTTTCAAAATAAATTTTTGCATTTCAAAGTAAACAATCACATTTCGTATCATAGTCGACCCCAAACATGTGAAAAAAGTCAAAGAACACTGCCCGATTCAGCTGCACACATACGTTTGTCTGAAAAACCGCTTTCCCTTGCTCGTAGAGCGCTGAGACTTGCGGAATCGCATTTTCAGCGCCTGAGAAGCAGAAAGCAGAGAGCACACTGCGCCGAGGCAGGAAACGAGCCTGTTCGATGAAAAATGTTGAAAGTTGACTTTGTTAAGTGAATTTTCATTGAATATCACCTTTTCCATGTTTCTTATGAATTCTTGCACTTTGATGAAAAAAATCATATTTCTTATCAAAATTCATATTTTTCATAACTTTCCTATGTTTCAAAATGAATTTTTGCATTTTAATGTAAACAATCACATTCCGTATCATAGTCGACCCCAAACATGTGAAAAAAGTCAAAGAACACTGCCCGATTCAGCTGCACACATACGTTTGTCTGAAAAACCGCTTTCCCTTGCTCGTAGAGCGCTGAGAGTTGCGGAATCGCATTTTCAGCGCCTGAGAAGCACAAAGCAGAGAGCACACTGCGCCGAGGCAGGAAACGAGCCTGTTCGATGAAAAATGTTGAAAGTTGACTTTGTTAAGTGAATTTTCCTGGAATATCACCTTTTCCTTGTTTCTTATGAATTTTTGCACTTTGATGAAAAAAATCATATTTCATATCAAAATTCATATTTTTCATAACTTTCCTATGTTTCAAAATAAATCTTTGCATTTTAAAGTAAACAATCACATTTCGTATCATAGTCGACCCCAAACATGTGAAAAAAGTCAAAGAACACTGCCCGATTCAGCTGCACACATACGTTTGTCTGAAAAACCGCTTTCCCTTGCTCGTAGAGCGCTGAGACTTGCGGAATCGCATTTTCAGCGCCTGAGAAGCACAAAGCAGAGAGCACACTGCGCCGAGGCAGGAAACGAGCCTGTTCGATGAAAAATGTTGAAAGTTGACTTTGTTAAGTGAATTTTCATGGAATATCACCTTTTCCTTGTTTCTTATGAATTTTTGCACTTTGATGAAAAAAATCATATTTCATATCAAAATTCATATTTTTCATAACTTTCCATTGTATCTCATGAATTTTTGCATTTTAAAGTAAACAATCACATTTCGTATCATAGTCGACCCCAAACACGTGAAAAAAGTCAAAGAACACTGCCCGAGTCAGCTGCACACTTGCGTTTGTCTGAAAAACCGCTTTCCCTTGCTCGTAGAGCGCTGAGACTTGCGGAATCGCATTTTCAGCGCCTGAGAAGCACAAAGCAGAGAGCACACTGCGCCGAGGCAGGAAACGAGCCTGTTCGATGAAAAATGTTGAAAGTTGACTTTGTTAAGTGAATTTTCATGGAATATCACCTTTTCCATGTTTCTTATGAATTCTTGCACTTTGATGAAAAAAATCATATTTCATATCAAAATTCATATTTTTCATAACTTTCCTGTTTCAAAATGAATTTTTGCATTTTAATGTAAACAATCACATTCCGTATCATAGTCGACCCCAAACATGTGAAAAAAGTCAAAGAACACTGCCCGATTCAGCTGCACACATACGTTTGTCTGAAAAACCGCTTTCCCTTGCTCTTAGAGCGCTGAGACTTGCGGAATCGCATTTTCAGCGCCTGAGAAGCACAAAGCAGAGAGCACACTGCGCCGAGGCAGGAAACGAGCCTGTTCGATGAAAAATGTTGAAAGTTGACTTTGTTTAGTGAATTTTCATGGAATATCACTGTTTCCATGTTTCTTATGAATTGTTGCACTTTCATTTCATAGGTGTAGCCTAAGGCTGTCCGTTACGCAGAGGAGATAACAGTTTATTGCTTCTTCGCCTTTTGGCTAAGATCAAGTATACTCTGGTCTGGTTTTGGGTTTTGACTGGGTTTGAGAATGAGAATAGATGGAATGGTGTTTGTGTAGGATCGTTTCTCAGGCTTTTTAGCTAGGATCAATTGATTGAACACTGTTCTGGCTTCTTGGCCTTTGTCTGGGTTCACGTTACAATCCTTAGTCTTGCCTTGAGATGGCAAATGGTTCGGTATGGACATGGGTAGGATTTAGATTGAAAAAAAAATCTATTCTTATCAGTTTAATATCTGATATATCCACTATTTTAAACAGATTTTTAGAGCTGGGAGTCGGAAAAGGGGCTTTCTACATCCGCTCCGCAGATCGGCCTGGTATTGCAGTACTTCCAGGCTTGGTGCACCGTTTTCTGATGTAAAATAAAGGAGATAAAATTACTGAATTACTGATTTACTGACTTACTTACTTACCAAATTATGTCTGCACTGAACCCGCCCTGTTCCCTAGCCTATCTTTGCCTCCTTCTCCTCATCAGTGTCAGTTGTTGCTCATCAACCTGTCCCCACCCTTTCCCCACTCAACCAACCCAGGGGGCCGGCCTTACCCTCATCGAGCATTGTGTTTCTCCGACAAGGGTTTCCTGGTGCTGCTTCGTTTTTTTTTTTTTCATTAGGGCTCTGGTTTCTCTTAAGTTATGCCTAATTCTTTTGCCTTTTCCCAAAGATTTCTGTGGAGAGGAACATCAATGAGTTTGATGTATTTTTGTGAGCTTTGCTCTGGTAAAGCTGTGTATGCTTCAATGTTAAATGGGTAGTTTCCAGGAGTTGGGTCTTATTTAGTTATCTGATTTTATGCATGCCTGTATAGGTGTGGCCTGAGGCTGTCCGTTAAGCAGATGAGATAAAAGTTTATTGCTTCTTGGCCTTTTGGTTAAGATCAAGTGTTCTCTGGTCTGGTTTTGGGCTTTGACTGGGATTGAGAAGGAGAATAGATGGAATAGTGTTTGTGTAGGATCGCTTCTCAGGCTTTTTAGCTAGGATCAATTGTATTCACTGTTCTGGCGTTTTGGCCTTGGTCTGGGTTCATGTTACAGTGCTTAGCCTGGCCTTGAAAAGACTAAAAATACCAAAATTAATATTTTTTATGACTTTCTCCTGTTTCTTATGAATTTTGGCATTTTAAAGTAAACAATCACATTTCATATTATAGTCGACCCCAAACATGTGAAAAAAGTCAAAGAAAACTGCGCCATTCAGCTGCACACATGCGATTGTCTGAACAACCGCTTTCCTTTGCTCGTAGAGCGCTGAGACTTGAGGAATCGCATTTTCAGTGCCTGAGAAACACAATGCAGAGAGCACACTGCGCTGTTTCAGGAAACGAGACAGTTTGATGAAAAATGATGAAAGTTGACTTTGTTAAGTGAATTTTCATGGAATATCACTTTTTCCATGTTTCTCATGAATTTTTGCACTTTGATGAAAAAAATCATATTTCACATCAAAATTCAAATTTTTTATGACTCTCCTATGTTTCTTATGAATTTTGGCATTTTAAAGTAAACAATCACATTTCATATCATAGGGAACGGGAAAGTCATAAAAAATATGAATTTTGATATGAAATATGATTTTCTTCATCAAAATGCAAAAATTCATAGGAAACATGGAAAAAGTGATAAGCAAGGGAAAGCGGTTTTTCACATAAAAATGAATGGGGCAGTTTTCTTTTTCACATTTAGGGTCAACTATGTTATGAAATGTGATTGATTACTTTAAAATACCAAAATTCATGAGAAACATAAGAAAGTGATAAAAATATGAATTTTGGTATTTTTAGTCTTTTCAAGGCTAAACAAAGGATTGTAATGTGAACCCAGACCAAGGCCAAAAAGCCAGAACAGTGAACACAATTGATCCTAGCTATAATGCCCGAGATGTGATACTACACAAACACTATTCCATCTATTCTCATTCTCAAACCCAGTCAAAGCCCAAAACCAGACCAGAGAGCACTTGATCTTAGCCAAAAGGCCAAGAAGCAATAAACTTTTATCTCATCTGCTTAACGGACAGCCTGAGGCCACACCTATACAGGCATGCATAAAGTCACATAACCAAATAAGACCCAACTCCTGGGAACTATCCATTTAACATTGAAGCATACACAGCTTTACCAGAGCAAAGCTCACAAAAATACATCAAACTCATTGATGTTCCTCTCCACAGAAATCTTTAGTAAAAGGCAAAAGATTTAGGCATGACTTAAGAGAAACCAGAGCTATAAAGAAAAAAAGGTGAGCAGTACCAGGAAACCCTTGTCGGAGAAACACAATGCTCGATGAGGGTAAGGCCGGCCCCCTGGGTTGGTTGAGTGGAGAAAGGGTGGGGACAGGTTGATGAGCAACAACTGACACTGATGAGCAGAAGGAGGCGAAGATAGGCTAGGGAACAGGGCGGGTTCAATGCAGACATAATTTGGTAAGTAAGTAAGTCAGTAAATCAGTAATTCAGTAATTTTTTCTCCTTCATTTTACATCAGAAAACGGTGCACCGAGCCTGGTAGTACTGCAATACCAGGCCGATCTGCGGAGCGGACGTAGAAAGCCCCTTTTCCGGCTCCCGGCTCTAAAAATCTGTTTAAAATAGTGGATATATCAGATATTAAACTGATAAGAATAGATTTTTTTTTCAATCCAAATCCTACCCATGTCCATACCTAACCATTCGCCTTCTCAAGGCTAGACTAAGGATTGTAACGTGAACCCAGACCAAGGCCAAGAAGCCAGAACAGTGAACACAATTGATCCTAGCTAAAAAGCCTGAGAAGCGATCCTACACAAACACCATCCCATCTATTTTCCTTCTCAAACTCAGTCAAAGGCCAAAACCAGACCAGAGAACACTTGATCTTAGCCAAAATGCCAAGAAGCAATAAACTTTTATCTCCTCTGCTTAACGGATAGCCTCAGGCCACACCTATACAGGCATGCATAAAGTCACATAACCAAATATGACCTCAAGCTCAAGTGCATTTGGGTTATGCAGCAGGACAATGATCTCAAACACACCAGCAAGTCCATCTTTGAATGGCTCAAGAAAAACAAAATTAATGTTTTGGATGGCCAAGTCAAAGTCCGGACTTAAATCTGATTGAGATGCTGTGGCATGACCTTAAACCATCCATTAATGCTCAAAATTCCTCCAGTGTGGCTGAATTAAAACAATTCTGCAAAGAAGAGTGGGCCAAAATTCCTCCACAGCGATGTGAAAGACTCATTGCCAGTTATCGCAAACACTTGATTGCAGTTTTTGCTGTAAAGGTAGGCACAACCAGTTATTAGATTTAGGGGGAAATTGCTTTTTCACGTAGTGCCAGGCAGTTTTGGGCAGATTTTTTCCCTTAATAAATGAAATAATCATTTAAAAACTGCATTTTGTATTTACTTGCATTATCTTTGTGTAATATTAAAATTTGTTTGATGATCTGAATCTTTTAAGTGTGACAAATATGCAAAAAATAAAAAAAACAGGAAGGGGGCAAATACCTTTTCACAGCACTGTATAGGGAAGTGTTTATCTTTGCTGATCTTTGTATCTGAGTGTATTTGTTACTGTATCTGTTCTTTACAGTAACTGGGTTGGAGTTTGAATGTTCAAAGCCCCCCCATTCCCCCCTTTCATTTTTTTTATTTTTGTTTTTATTTTTTATTTGGATGGTGCTACCCTTACTCTACCTCTTTTTTATTTGCTGCTGGGAATTTTGCCTCAATTGTTATGGGTGCAGATCTGAACAGGTTTACTGCCTTTAAAATTCTTCCTTCATGTTAAGTTGTAATGTCAAATCTACACCAAGTGGTGCATTGACATTTACCAGCTGGAATGTGGAGGGGCTGAATTCACCTATGAAACGCAATAAGGTAATTGATCATTTAAAGCATTTAAACACTCTAAGCTGGTTATTTAGAATGCATCTTAAAAATTCATCAGGTTTGCATTTCTCTTTGCAGGTTTCAACAAACCATCATTAATCAAAGCATTACTATGCAAGGAAAAGATTATACTACTTTTTTTGTGAGAGACAGACCTCTTAAAATTTTAGGAATAAGAAAAAATGCATGCTTGATTCTAAACTTTTCTACTTAAGTCCCTTTAGATTGAGGTCAGAGCAGCACCATTCTCCACTTCTCCAAATGTGGATCATAGTCTGTGGACGTAGGATCAGTGGGCCAATTCAGAAAAGGGTCATCCGTGTCGTCCTGATCTTCAGTTTTCACTAGTCGTACTGCATTTTCTCCGTCAGGGCGGTTTTGACTAATCTTGTGGTCAGGCCTCTGGTGCAAGGAATAATGTAGCATCCGCACAGGATCAGAACTCCACCTTCCGAACCACGACTCAAGAGATCCCTGTGGGATTGAACAGTACTGACTGGCATATCCATTTACATCCTCATAAAGTTCCACTATCTTGTTACACAGCTATTTTGAACAGATGTTTTCTGCTCCCCATGGCTCAGCATCTATCCTGCTCAGTGCATCCACATGAGAGTTAACAAACTCATTGAATATTTAGACAGAGGTGTGGGAAATTAACATTTAATTGTCACTTAAACTTGTGTGGTTGTCAACTTGTGTGTCTGTAAAAAGGGCAAACATTTAAGGATATGTAAACTTTTGACCAGGGCCATTTGAGTGATTTTTGTTATCATTATGATTTAAAATGGACCTAAACAACTATGTGATAATAAAGAGTCCCCTCTACATCTACAAGTTCCTCTACATCTAAGTTCTACATCTAGGACAGACCCCACCACTAAGTTTCATGTGGTGGGGTCAAATAGTTTCGTGTGGTACAGTCAAATATCATGGCATATCTTGATGCTTTACACTAGCATTACAAACTGAAGGTAAATTCAAATGGAAATATCCTTTGATCAAATAAAAATAATTTTTTTATCTTGCAAATCTGAGCAAATAACAGTAAATTACTAGAGATTACTAGTGTTTTGCATTAAGGGAAATGGTGGTGTAATAATAATATACTTTTATTTCATTTTCTGTGTATTTTTGATGATAACGGGCTGGGCATATGCAGAGCTTCAGCAATTTTTCCACCACCTGAGTGACAAGGGGGTGGTTCCTCTTTCCCTAGATCTTTCATGCACCAATCCATCCACTCATACAGCAGCAACTCCTACTACTCCTTGTTATCTATCTACAACTTGAAAAATCTGTCATTAATAGACAGATATTGTATTCAATTTTATGCAGAATGGTACTGTATTTTGCCTTTAAATTTAACCAGTCAAATTGAATGTGGCAAAACAAGTTTAATCTACTATAAAATGCTCATATCAAATGTTACCTGATGTACCACTATGAATCTCCTATGAATAAGGAATTCATAGTAGTGCATCAGGTAACTTGGATACCTTACAGCAACATGTTCTTGGGTTTGATCCTGAAATTGGTTATTTTCTTTGCATGCTCATTATTTCATGTTACCGAAGAAAACATATAAGTGGAAAATTGATGAGAAAACCATAGTAGGGCTCATATCTATATTTAACAACCCAAACGTCTAACTATAGTTTAATCTAATCAATTGAATTAAATTGAATTGAACTAATGACAGCAATGTGAGCTCTGCCTTTACAATATATATGTAAGTGAGGTGTTACAGTCATAATTGTGTCTTTCATCCACTTCATCCTACATCCTTGTATTGATGTTGGCTCATGTGTCAGTCTCTTTGGATAATAGTGTGTCATGCATAATAAACAATGAGACTAAAAATCTTCTTTCAGCTGCTCCCTATGTGTATGAGGGGCCGCCACAGCAGACCAACTGGTCCGCACATCAACTTGGCACAGGTTTTACACCGGATGCCCTTCCTGACACAACCCTCCCATTTTATCCAGGCTTGGGACCAGCACTACATCTAGTGACTGGGGTCGGGCACTGGCTGGGAATCGAACCCAGGCCTTCCACGTGATAGGCAAGAAACCTACCACTGAGCCACCAGTGCCCTGCGTAATTAACAATGAGACTAAATATAAAAATATTATGGAGTTTTTTGTGTAGATATATTTATTGGGAAGATACATATAAATGTGAAAAACATGCAAATGCACCCTTTTATTAATTAACAAAAAAGTGAAACAAATAACAAAAACACAAAAATAAAAAATAAAAGTTAAAAGTTAAAAGCAGAGTCCCCTGTAGATGTTCTACATCATGGACAGACCCCACCACTAAGTTTCGTTAGGCTGTAGGGAGTATAATATATTCTGTGAAAGATATTATATTAAATGTGACTGTGTTTAGAGTTTGTGGTTTTTTAGAAGAGTACACCATTCAACATCAACAAAATGGCAATCTAGTTCTGAAGTCTGGAATCAAGCATATGATTTTGCAAGGAGGATTACTCAGGTGTAATAGGGCATGAACCCAATCACTGAATTCTAATCCAATGTTTAATTTGTAGGTACTTAAAAACCTTATTCCTTGGCAACCACAAGTGTGTTTAATAGCCAGGTGTCCAGATACTTTAGCCTTAGGCATTAAGTTGCCTTACACCAAGAGTACTGCTGAAAGATCTTATTTCTCCTATTCCTTATCCTATTTCTCTTTTTGATACCAGTTCCGGCTGATATATATTTTTCTCATTCCTCGTTCTTAAAGTATCTATATGTGGTTCCTGGAAAGTGACTTATAATAATGTGGGGGAAACTGCAAGTTAATCGTGACTTAATTATAGTACATAACTTTTTTTGTCATACATTTGTTTCAGCCATATCGTGACAATACATTTTTATCCTTCACCATTTATGAGACAAAAGCATGTCCTTTAGTTCCCTTGGTTGCTTAACTTTAATATACACACTAACTATATTTTATATTATATTAGCATTTTATATTTAAAAACACTAACCATCATACAGTATTTTATGTACATTTTCAGGTGTGTTTAATTATGTATTTTAAATGATAAATAACAGTGTTTATTATAAATATAAGTTTCTGTCTAAAGATAAAAAATATTTTTATACCGACCTATCTCTACACAAACAGACTAATAACTATATAAGATAACACAAATTATTTTTCAACATCTTTTTTACTTGCATTTAAACAAGGTAAAGAAATTTTAGTCATGTCCAGAATGCTGTACCTCACAGTAGATGCTATCAGTGATGACTGTAATGTGCATGAGGGTCTAATAAAAATGAAATTTAAAATACTGTCCTGCACTGTTTAACCTTAACTGTTTAACTGTTTTGTGTTTAACTGTTTGTACATAATACAACTCCACATGCTGAATGACTACAGGCATTTCCCCCAAATAATTTGTCACAATGATAAAAAGTGTACAAAAATTATTTCTCTCTCTCTCTTTTTTCCCCTTACATTGACACTTTTTCTTCTTCAAGGATGTTGCACTTCTGGAGTTTCATGTAGTGATCTTTCAGAATCTTAGGCTGATTTAACAATAATAGTCATTTTTAAAAAACTGAAATCACCAGAAAAGAAGATTTGCACAGGACAACCTGTATGTAAACATAACTCCAGTTTCAATTTTCTTCATCAGAGAGCAGTAGTTTCACATAACCAGACATTCAGACTGACAGCAGAAGGTCTAGACTCCATTAGCAGCTTTTATTAGCCAAGGACTGCCCAAGAGACCTCTGACATATAAAGCAACCAATCACAGTTTGTTTACATTGGTGTCATGTTTTAGTGGCATGAAAATGTAAAGCTCCTACAAAAACAGATGGGCGTGCAATCATTGATCGTTAAGGAAGTTGTGCAAATCATTGTGTTTATGCCATGAGCTTCACAAAATTCGGAAACTCCTCCAGTAAATCGCATCTCTTTTATAAGCCAACCAGTCAGACGACAACTCCGAAAGTCCTGAAGTCCAATTTTGTGTGCCATATGCATCGTTCAGTCAACAGTTCATGGGCATGACGTCTGAGGCTGAGACCAGCTTGGGACTGATCACATTCAGAGCACTAGGCTCTAAATTAGAGGAAGCATGGGCCTCATTAAGCTGTCCATCTTTCTTCTCCACAATGTCTGAAAGAGCGTTTAGTCTCCTCTCCAGAAGCAGGTTCTTAATGCTGCTTTTCTGCTGCACCTCCAGGATGGCCTTGTTTAACTTCTGGAATAGTCCTTCACGCTCTTGCTGTGCCTGAACACCAAGAAATGAGGCAGAGGAGTATTTAGTTATCCCATAAATAGCTTAAGTATTTTAACATGCTCTCCCACTCACCTTACTGAATACTTGCTCCAGCACTTCATTCTCCCATTTCAGATCCTTTAGCTCTTTCTCCACAGCTTTGAGGCGTGCTTTCACTCTCTGACAGAGGAATGAAATCGCGGTTTAGTCCTCGGTCAAACAGTAACCCTCCCAAACACACAACATTTCATTTTATCTCCATAAATTTTAGACCATGATTTTTCTCGATTCTGATAGTGTTAAATAGTTTTCTATGCCAGCAACTCTGGCAGTTATTGGGTATATTAATGCACTCGATTTATCTGGTTAATGTGTGTGGTGGAAATCACAGAGAGGTGCGAGAGAGAGAGGTGCTTCCCCTTTCTCTCATGCTGCTTTTATGCATACACTCTTAACAGAATTTGAATGAGTTCAAAAGTTCAAGCTATAGTTGTTGGGCAGGTGTCTCCTCTCAGTTCCTTACCCTGCCAACTTAGTTCCCCTTAGAAGATGACATATTGTCTTCAACGATTATAAAAAGAAATACAACTATCAGCATATTTCAAGTCTTTTGCACACATATGCATGACAATCTGCACGTACACAAGCCTCACACATACATTATCACAGAAAGTTAAAAATTTTCCACTACATGTGTTTCACAGACGTTACATGTAACCATTACTGAGAGTTTATTTAGTCTAATGTGTGGTAATAAATAGAAAAATTGTAAGTGTTAAAATTTTCTATTAGGAAATAATCATTTTATGATGGTAACATTAACTCCACTTCAGCACACCATCCTGCCATTCATTATTTTCCTATAATAGCACACCTCCATGCTGGCGAATGTAGTATGCAATTAGGGAACAATAAGATAACAGTAAGGTGCTGATGCAACTTCAAGATTGAAAGAGATACATACGGCCAGCAAGACTTTGTCCTTGTTATAGTTTGTGAGGTGTTTCTTTAGCTCGGACACTTCCTCCCTGGCCTTTTGCAGTGGCTCAGTCAAATGCTTGTTCTGATGCTGCACCACAGCCATCTCACTCTCCAGGCTCTTCTCCTTCCCCTTCATCTCCGCCACTTGCTCCTGCATATAGACAGCCAGAGGGAAAACAAAGAACTATAAAGACACGCAGAGGTCAGAATAAAGCTGAGGTCATACACATATCCAAAACAGGTGAGGAGTTATGACTGACATAAAGGAAAATGAGAATCATGCATCATTATGTTGGAGACTTAAAAATGAAACTTGCAGTTTAAAGCTGTAACAAAAATTTCAAGTTCACAGTGTGCTTTATTAGGATGTTTAGTAATAATGTTAGCAAAATAGATAGGTAGAAAAGCAATCCATTTGACAAACCCTCATAGTTATTTACATTAATGGTTTTACTGATGAATTACACAGTTCTGTGTAGATTACATGAATAGATGTGATGAAAATCTAACCAGCAGGAGAAGATAAATCTCCTCAGTATACTTGAAGTGTATACTCCTGTTGCTATTTTTCAGCTTCTTCTCATATGCAGTCTTGATTTCTGTATAGAACACATTGAGATGAGGTACATTGTTACACGTGTCATGGAGAGTCAAAAACATAAGATATTAATAAAGTACCTTTTACTGTCTTCTCAAATTTACTTCTCATTTGGTGAGTTCCTTATCGTGGCTCTGCTGAAATAAACAAATGGTCTCAAAAAGTTTTTCTACATGTCTGGGTTTGTTTTTTAATTTGTTATTAAGTGTTACAGAGAAATTATGTGTAAAAATGAGACATATTAATATATATAATATAATGTTGTGCTTAAATTTAAGCTCATGCCAAATTCAAATTTAAGACTTTAAGGTTTTTTAAGGATCCATGGATGCACTGCTTAGTGCACTGTGATGTAAAGACAGATGATGGAAGTCTATCATAAACGTTTCACCGGGGTTACTGTATAACTGCCATGTGTCAGAGAGCAAACCTCAGTGTGCGCCCACCAGTTTTAGGTTCTTTATGTAGTTCTCAGAGGAGAGTTTCTGTTTTTTCATCTCCATTTTCAGGCTGTGCATGCCTATCCACAGCTCATTCTCCATGCCTGTCTCCTATTTCTTCTGGAGTTTGGTGGCAGCCACTTCCTCTGTCTTAAGCACTGCAATGTGCTTTTGCTGTTCATTCAGCAAGTGTTTAACTTTCTGCTTGTAGACCTGAAGATAAAAAACAGATGCGTCACTTTAGACACTTTCTTTTAGATACCCTGAGTCACTGAAGAATGCTGATCATTATTAGTGAAACCCTGATTTCAGCCTGATGGCACTCATCAGCTTCTTCCTTTTCTCTGTCCCTAGTCCTGATGGCAGCTTTCTTCTCCTCTAGTTGTTTTTTTGGTGATCTCCCAAAATTCATGTATCTTATCTCTTTCGAGCTGGATGTAATTGCGCTCTTTTCGCTCCTGCTCCAGCTCCTCACACATTTACACCAAACAACGGAGTGTTACAAGGCAAATCCATGCAAAAAGATTTCATGTTTCTGTTCATGTGAGTTAAAGGTGCATTAAACAAGATCAGTATTATTTTTCCCCTTTCAAATGTAGGTGTCTAACAGTTTTGTAGGTGGGTTTGATAACTGAATAAAAACAAACAAACAAAAACATATAGAGTGCCTATAGTCATTTTAATGGGGTTGTTATTCATTGTGATATCATGGCTTAAACCATTTTAATAATGCTTTTCCATGTTATTTTTTAAAAATGTTATTTTTTCCACATTTTAACAGTTGTTATATCCTAGGGGTTTTGAACTGGTTTGTACAGATTAACTTAATCACTCCTAAATGCCTGCTCACTGATAATGACTTAATATACAAATATATTTGACATGTTTAGGTGATAATTAAGTTAGGATAATTCGTATATTTAATAAGATTTACCTTTTTAATCGACATGCTCTCTGTAGAAAGTCTACAGTCGACTACAGTCCTGGACTGGGCCAGGGAGCAGACAAGCAGGCTAATCCAACCATCTGCTAGCTGCAAAGACTCGTCACTCAGGGTTCATAAAATTGAGACTGTGTCTGTTCCCAGAGCCAAAAAAAAATGTTTCAACAAAAAATCAGAAAATTTGTTTTAACATAAAACTAGATCATCTTTGATCTGAAGCTAGGACTGTTAAATATAAGATCTCTTTCAACTAAAGCACTTATTATTAATGAACTGCTGATCAGGAGTTTAGTGTTCTATGTTTAACAGAAACATGGATTAAACAAAACGAGTATGTAGCATTAAATGAAGCTTGTCCGCCTGGTTTTAGCTATATACACCAACTACGTCTAACAGGTGGGGGGAGGTGTCACAGTTATTCATAATAATAAGCTAGGCGCCACACAAAAACCCAGACATCAGTTCAACACATTCGAAGTTCTTTATACTAACCTATATAGTGCATACTATATATAGTGCATACTATATATAGTAACCTATATAGTGCATACCTGCATACTAACTTATGCAGCTACAAATAATAAATTCACAGAGTTGATTACACTAATTGTTATTTACAGACACCCAGGGTCATATTCTGAATTCCTCAGTGAATTTGCAAATTTCATTTCAAACCTTGTTGTTTCTTTAGACAAAGCATTAATAGTAGGAGTCTTCAACATTCATTTTGATAAGCCAGAAGCCCCTCTGAGAACAGCAGTTGTATCCATCTTAGATTCAGTAGGTGTTAATCAGAACGTAATAGGACCCACTCATAATGGAGGTCACACTCTGGATCTTATTCTAACATTCGGCTTAGATATAGAAAACATCTCTTGCACAGTCGGAAGCTATCTCAGATCACTATCTTGTTTTATTTAAAACGCGTCTTAGACATGAGATGCGCAATTTGCTATGTTACCGTATCAAGCGTAGATTTACGTCTGCTACTACAGAGAGATTTATCAATAGTCTCCCAGAATTATCACACATGATTGGTTCGCCGTCTTACCCCACAGAACTTGATCAGGCGACTGATTACCTGGAGTCAATGTTTCGCAACACCCTAGACACTGTAGCTCCACTTAAAAGGAAAACAATTAAAGAGAAGAAACTAGCACCCTGGAACAATGACCACACATGAGCTTTAAAACAATCAGCTAGGAAACTAGAACATAAATGGCGTCAAACTAAATTGGCAGTATTTCCAAAAATTCTCTTAGTACTGCTAGATCAGTGTATGTCTCTGCCCTAATCGAAGATAACAAAAACAATCCTAAATTTTTATTTAGTACTGTAGCAAAACAGACTAAGAGTAAAACCACTGACTTCAAGAAATTGACAATATCAGGCAAAAAAATTCAGATTATTAACTTAAAACCAAATTATTTGATAAATAATCCTTTAGATAATATAACTATTTCTGATCAGAGCTTAGAATGCTTCACTCCACTTCAAGAGCTTGATCTAATTTCACTAATTTCCTCTTCAAAACTTTCAACCTGCATTCTGGTTCCTTTACCCACGTCTTTCCTTAAACAGATATTACCAGTAGCTACCGAACCCCTTCTGAAAATTATTAATTCTTCCCTTAGCACTGGCTACATGCCTGAATCTTTTAAGTTAGCAGTTATCAAACCCCTAACTAAAAAAATGGACCTTGACCCCTGTCAGCTGTCTAACTATAGACCAATATCAAACCTGCCCTTTATCTCCAAGATCCTAGAAAAGGCTGTAGAACAGCAGTTATGTTCATACTTGCATAGAAATAACATTTATGAAATGTATCAGTCAGGACTTAGACCTCATCATAGCACAGAGACAGCACTGGTTAAAGTGGTCAATGACCTGTTACTGGCTTCTGATCAGGGTTATGTCTCCTTACTGGTGCTACTCGATCTTAGTGCAGCTTTTGACACCACTGACCACACTATTCTACTTGATAGGCTAGAACATGTTGTTGGTGTTAAAGGAACAGCCCTCTCCTGGCTCAGGTCTTATTTTACTGACTGTTATCAGTTTGTAGATCTAGATGGTGCCTTCTCTATGCATACCAAGATTATGTTCAGTGTTCCACAAGGTTCTATTTTAGGCCCACTGCTTTTCTCCCTGTATATGCTACCCCTTGGTGCAATTATCCGTAAACACGGTATTAGCTTCCACTGTTATGCTGATGACACACAGCTATATGCTTCAGCTAAGTCAGATGAGAGACACCAACTTATTAAGATAAAAGAATGTGTAAAGGACATTAGACATTGGATGGTCACTAACGTCCTCCTGCTTAACTCTGACAAGACAGAGGTGCTTGTACTAGGTCCACATGCAGCTAGAAGTGAGCTTTCTGATTACAGAGTAACAGTGGATGGTCTTCCTGTTTCATCTTGTCCAGCAGTAAAAGATCTTGGTGTGATTATTGACTCTGGTCTTTCGTTTGGAGCTCATGTAGATAATATCACTAGGGTAGCCTTCTTTCATCTCAGAAATATTGCCAAGATAAGAAATATGATGTCACTTCATGATGCAGAAAAACTAGTTCATGCTTTTATTAGCTCTAGGTTGGATTATTGTAATGCCTTACTGTCTCGGTGTTACAGTAGGAGCATAAACAAACTCCAGTTAGTCCAGAATGCAGCAGCTAGAGTCCTAACTAGAACCAGAAGATATGAACACAATACTCCTATCTTAGCCACACTACATTGGCTGCCAGTCAAATTTCACATTGATTATAAAATCCTGTTACTGACCTATAAAGCACTAAATGGTCTCACGCCACAGTGATCTTTTAGTCTTTTATGATCTGCCATGCCTACTCTGATCAAAAGGTGCAGGTTATTTGGTAGTACCTCAAGTAGCAAAGGCTACAGCAGGGGGCAGAGCTATTTCTTTCAAAGCCCCACAGTTATGGAACAGTCTTCCAGTTAGTGTTTTGGACTCAGACATAGTCTTAATGTTTAAGTCTAGGCTGAAGACACATTTGTTTAGTCAAGCTTTTAATGTATAATTTTCTTAGGTAAAGGTGCAGATCTGGAAGGTTCATGGGCATAGAATGTTTGGTGTACTGGGATGTTTGGATGCTGTCATCTTACCACCCTCACAAGACACTCAGGTTTGCTGACTGTGAAGTGGTTGGACGCTTTATGTCCCTGGAAGCCTTCATGTCTGTCACCTTCTGGGTCTCCCTTTTAGTTATGCTGTCATAGCTAGTCTTGCCGGAGTCCCTGCCTGCACTTTACACATAATCTACATTGTCTTTAAACATCACATGATCAGAAGCATACTTAATATCTTTCTCTTTCTCTCTCTGTCTTTCTCTGTCGAGCTATACACCCCACTCCTGAGCTCCCAGTGTTTGCCGGTTTTCAGTGTGACCACTGACTCTACCCCTGGCCGAAGTCTCGTCGTTTGGTGGTGCTCACTGATGCCGTGGATGGATCTGTGGGGACAGCCTGTGACCCAGGAGACAGCCGTGGACAGTGCCACTTGGGGACTTTCACACCATCACAGATCTGCCATCTGTCAGCTTGTGGCAGCAAGGAATCTATAATGACCTCAGAAACTACACTGACCTAATAGTTCCTCATGGGCCATTGACTGCTGTTGTAGAAAGGACATTAATCAGATACAGTTACATTATTTACTGTTTCGTGTCACCTAAATGAGGATGGGTTCCCTTCTGAGCCTGGTTCTGGCTCTCAAGGTTTCTTCCTCATATCATCTCAGGGAGTTATTCCTTGCCACCGTCGCCATAGGCTTGCTTATTAGGGATAAAATAGTTTAATAATTTCATTTAATAATTTATTTTTATTTCTATTTATTTATTTATTTATTTATTTATTTATTTATTTATTTTTTCCCCTTCTCCTTTCTCTGTTTATCTTCTTTTCTAAAGCTACTTTGAGTCAATGTCCACTGTAAAAGGTGCTATACAAATAAATTGAATTGAAAAATTTAATTGAACTTTCCTTTTGCAGACATTGTGACTTTCTTTTTTGGAGGCTGAAACATAAAAGTTATAGGTTTAGTCTTAATTTCATATTTAAACCTTAAACATACACTACTCTTTAAATATAAGATAATAATACAAGATAATAATCATTTAATATTAAAAAATAATATAATAATTATTTCGACCTAATTTATACTTAGCTTAATGTCATTTTATGATTTAGCAAACAATGTTTGCTGTGTAGACACATAGCTAGGCATATGTTTACAAAGAGGAGTTATGGCAACAGAATTTTCAGAAATTAGTGATGTGATGTGATATTCCACAACGAAGATACGGAGCTTCTTCACTGTGACGCACTGTACCTGAGCTTGATGAGGTCTGCTGTGATCATGTGATCGGTGACGTCCAAAGCATGTGCGGTCCTCAAACAACGTGCTTCACATTGTGGTTCAAAAATAGCGCGAATGCCTGGTTTGGGTTTTCAGTGTCAGTCACTTCGCTAATGATTCGAGACAGTGCTTTTGAATTAGCATGGAATCAGCCAAGAAACCTGCCTCCTCAGTGCCCTGTGAAATAATATTTTAAAAGTCAAGGAAAGTAGTGAAATTATCAACAACTCCTTGAGGGCTGGAAATGATGAAATGGCCCTGGGCTTGCAGTAGTTTTACAGAAAAAACTTGCTAGCAAATGTAACTAATTTCATAAACAACCTCAAAGTAATAGATGAATATATTGCAGAACACTGACAATTTATTTATACAACTGAACCAAGAAGCACTGAGTGACTCGGAAGCGATTAGTACTTTGGTGAGGGTTCTCTCTGGTGGTGTGGTGGGGTGAGTGCAGTGGAGGTCACTGACTTTGCCTTTACTCATTTTACTTTGGTCAGATTCACTGCCATGCATGTGCTTTTACTCATTGTGACATCACTTGTTTTAGAGTCAGAGGCAAAACATGCCTGAAAGTGTACTTTAAGGAAGCAGAAATAATACTGTATAAATGATATTGTAATTTTCTGTAAAAATATAAAAAAAGCACTTTGTCATTATTAGCATAATACTTAAAATAACAGTTGTGATATTAATTTATGGAGAATGTTTGTAATTTTACAGCATTTTCTGTATAATTAAAAAACAAACAAAAAATATTTATTTAAAATTTATTTATTTATTTATTCATTTATTATAGTCTGTTGTTTGGGGATTTGTCTGTTTTGAACTCTGAATAAACACTCACCTGCATTTGCACACCCATTTAATTGAATTTAATTTTATACCCATTTTAACACAAAATGTTATTTTAGAAATTACATTTTACTTGGGATGTGATGTACAGTATATTGTTATAATTATAATTATAATAATTTGTGATCCAGCAGCTGCAGAGTGTGGTCTGAAAAGCCTCATCCACTTGAGCAACCACATTTAAATTTTAAAACTCATTAGACTTGATATAAACTAAAATGTAAAGCACATTGTTGTAATTATAAACTCAATTTTCTTTTATAATTTTCTTTCACAAAAATACATATTACATTAAATATTGATTAATTAGGCAAGAGACTCAACTAATAACAGCACTCTTTTGCACTTTTAAGGCTGATTATTTGTATTATAGCAGTGTTTCACCATATTCATAGGCAATTTTGCTGTTTTCTCACCAGGAAATAGACTTTATTTTACATTAAAAAAAACAAACAAACAAACAAAAAAACAAGATCAGATGAAAGCTTCAAATTGTAATTAATTATGAAAAAATGCTGTATTTTTTCTTTACAAACACAGCTACCAGAATATTACCCCCCCCCTTTTTTAAATTTTTTACAGTGAAGATTACGGCTGACCCTGAGATGTGACTCATGCCTCCCTGTAGTATCTGAATCACAGTTTGCCATCTTTGGTTTACTTCAGTATTTGTTTTTCAGCAAGGTGTTACTTTCTCTGTCCTATCCTCACCAACCAGCAGACACCAGATGAACAATAATTAATAATCTTGGCATCTCTCACCATGGAAAATTAGCATGCATAGAGGACACCATATGTCCATATGTTATGTGTGATTGCTCCACAGAAGCTCAATTTGCACAACTGGGAGAAGTTTCATATTTGTATTTGATCCTGCTGAGAAAGAGCTACACTTAATTGTCAGCTATGACATAATGATATGCTCACCAGGCCCAAAATGGAAGACAAGTGGCTGTGTCCCAAATGTTTTGGCGACAGGCCAGCACTCTACTACACAGGTAGCTGCAGTGACCTTTTTAGCTGTTTGATGAGTCATTAATTATAAAGGCAAATAATAAATGCATGTATTTTGGTCAGCTATGACTACTCAATCAGAAGTTTTTGATCTTGAGGAAATTAGCTTAGTGGTTAAAGTGCTAGCTTACTGCTCAGAAGGTTGTGAATTCAAATCCCAGGTCCTCCAAGGCCCCACTGCTGGGCCCCTGAGCAAGGCCATTAACCCTTGGTTGTGAAAAAAATTAGATAAATTGTGAGTTGCTCTGGAAAAGGGTGTCTGTCAAATGTAAATGGTCATTTTTTTTCAATGCCAACATTTGTTGTTGCTGACTCCTTTTGCACAACAGACAATATGCAACAGACAATATGCAAGTCATCTTTCAGACTTTAGCATTTTTGGCAAAGGAAGTGAACTCAATTACCTTTTCGGTTTCTGGTGACTGTAACTCTTGCATCTTCCACTGTCTTTCTGCACATGAAACTCATATTCAAGCCAGTAAGCAAAGTTAAAGAGTGTAGTAAATGCCACTTGGAGAGGTTGAATGTTAGCTTGGATGTCATGTGGCGGTTTGCAGTTTTTTGCCCAGATGAAAAAAATTGGGTAGTGATAGGACACAGTGTACTTATATTAGTCGGAGACACTGGACTAAGTGGTAAGAACAACAGGTAAACGACAGATAGTGTCATCTGGGATATGTTACTGTGAAGGAGTGTCACTGTTTCACAAATTTTGAATTGTTGGCAAATGATTTGCATTTCTGTTATCGACCAAGAAAATTAATGATTGATGTTGTGGTTATTGTACATATTCCACCAGCAGCTCATGCAGAAGCAACATATGACATCATACTCTTAGCTATGCAAGACCAAAATTCTGAACTGCTTTATTGTCTTTTTTTTAATCATGTGTCATTTTCAATTGCGGTACCAAATTTCTGACAAAGAAGAAAACAAGGACATGTTCACATTAGGCAGATGAGGCTTTGAAAGTCTGCTTTGAGACCACCTTATATGTTATCAGCAAGATGTTAGAGCTCCTACTAGTCTGTGGCAGACAGAGCGGTCTTCTTTGCAGCAGTATGCTTGTGAAGCGCCAACAAATCTGGAGATGAAAAAAATATACAAACTGAGTACTCAGTCTTGGACTGCTCTCTGGATGGTTTTCAGATGGAAAAAATGGATGGTTATGGAAAAAATTACACAGTTATTCTGGACAATAAAAATTCCCTCTAGGACCTACTAGTTAAATAGTGGAACTTCTTAAGTAGGAGACTCGTTCAGCTCCACTGTAGAAGGGAATGGTATAGACAGTTGTTTATACCAACAATGATCACACTATAAAACAGCTAATCACTGTGCTGGGACACTCATTTATACTATCTTAGGATAAGCTCACTGGATGACAAATGAACTTTATAAATATCTACTATTCATATCCATAAGCACTGTTACTATACTTCTATTCATTTTTCTATTTTTTTTTCTCATTCACTCACATGCTGTTGATAATGTTTTCACTGACACAGTGATGTTCACTGACACACAAGTCTGCTGCTTATACTAACAATCTTTATCTATCTATCTATCTATCTATCTATCTATCTATCTATCTATCTATCTATCTATCTATCTATCTATCTATCTATCTATCTATCTACAGTGCATATATGTCACCTGTTAACAGCATTCACAGATTTAAAAAAACAAAAACAAACTAACTACATTTTATAACTCTACAAGGTGTGTGTGACTAAATGTAAATGATTAGTACTATATTTTCACCATGAAGATGGCTATTCTTGCAGATATGAGACTAGCATGTTACCATGTTCAGTTAATTTTGTGTATTGGTCTTGATCTTTACTAGCCTGTGGCTAGTTCACTGATTTCAATCATTTGGTATCACTGGTGTCAGTTGGTGACAATAGTGAAATAGTGAAACTGACACATATGCAACAAAGAATGAAGTACTACATTCATTATGCCCCAGATGTTATAAATAAGATATGCAGAACATCTTTAATTCATGAAAGTTTGCAAGCCATTATATGCTGAATAGGAATAAGTCGTAGAAGCTATAAATTAAGCAAACGTAATAGCTTATCAACAGAAATTTATTTAATCCATTTACAATTGTGGGTTGTTGAATGTTGAATATGCAGCGCACGTGCACAAACACTGCTATCCGTGGACATTCCTGTGTGATGGGAGTTCAGTTCTCCACTCTGTCGTGTTTCCCTTATTAGGCTGTTTACCCATTGCACTGAGAGCAGTTAAGTCATTTTTCTTTCCCATTAAAGTAGTATAATGCTTTAGCAAAAAATCAAGAAAGCAAACTGAGGTCTGAGAGTGCGTCGAGCTCATTATTCTGTTCGAGGAAGCATTTTTACTTCCCGACTTCGTCCAGATATTTGCGGTTCAGTTCTGCCTGTTCCCTCTGATTCTCGATACGCGCCATTTCGATCATATTGCGCAACAGATGAAAGGTGAGATCGATCGATATGGGTGGATCGCCATTCCTCTTAGTCAAACCCACAAGCTCCTCTAAACTGTTCAGGCTGTGAAAAGTTGGGAAGCGCGAGGCGTTTCTTAGCGCGTGCCCTCGATTGTTTCCGCCGCTGAAGAAGGGTATGACCTCGTCCTTTCTCGCCCTAAGCAAAATTTCATTCAGTTGGTTCTTGTAGTCATGGCGATCAAAGAGGCTTAAATCCTGTGGTCTACATATACTTGGCGGAATGTGAGTGGAAAATAAGACAGCCGCTAATAACAAGACAGAGGGGACAGACTTCATGCTGGACAGAGCACACACACACCCTGGATTCAAGAGACACAAAAGCCAAAAGCTGAATCAAGTTCATGTTATGTTATGCACTATACTTAATTCATTATCTACATGTATGAACTAGGACTTCACTACCGTAAAGAAATTATTAAAAAAAGTATTAGGATACTATTTATAATGGGAAACATGAACATTACTGAATTTACTCTGTCTCTCACTAAATTACGCATTAACGAACATTACATAAATAAAAACCATGCACGCGATCACACGTTGACGCTATATTAAAACCTGAAACGTGTCCAGTCGTAAAGTTTGCCATAAGAGACTTACTCTATTGTCTTTCTGCTTCAAAAGTTCTGGCAAACAGGTTGGAATCTGGAAAAAAGTAGAAGAATCTTTCCCAGTGGCTTTGGAAACGGAGCGGATCCAGTGCAATGGTTATATACATCCATGAAAGCTCCACTGACGTCAGAACAAGTACATAAACTGCCTGTAAATTAGACAAGCTCTGGAGTGATAGCTGGCCAGTCCAATAAATCTTACGCACAGCGACTTGAAACAAAGTGATACGGAAAGAGAACTTAGCAAACAAAACTATTTGCATGTTTAGATGTTCATACTTCACGAAGTTTATATTAAACATCAGCTGTAAAGTTTGTGCTGACGATGAGCAGCTCTCCACCTCATTTCTCTATCGCTGTCCAAAACGAGAGAGAGAAACATAAAAGGAGAGAGAGAGACAGAGAGAGAGAGAGAAAGTGGGAGCTGGCCATAGTCCTGAAATATACCGAGGCTCCACATTTGATCATGTCTTAGTGTCTGATTTTCATTACAACCTCTCTCCATTCACAGACATAAACTCAAATCATTAAACAGTGGATTGTCTTCTTAAAATGTCCTTGTCTCTGCTGTGTGCCAATCGTCTTAAACAATCAGAGTACAAGAACACACCTAATAATCTATTATCTTTACCCTCTCCTCCAATCTACTGGTATAGGAGATCACTACTCATGAGGTGGCATTGATCCTAATGCCTTCTGCCCAAACAGATTCGCCTGATCCAACCTGATGGACCTACTTCTGCTTGGAGCTGTGACCTGAAAATCCCTCACTAAAGCTGAAAATGGCCCTGCATGAATAGCTAGAAGATCAGAAGAGGTTTACACTGGATGGTACCACACAGACATCCTAAAGATGGGTGTGAATGTTCTTTTTTGGAAAGCCTTAAGATAGAAATTGCTAAGAACAGTTACGAGTCTTCAACATTGTAAAATTGATAACTTTAATTTGATACAAAAACTTAAACCTAAATCTCTAATGATGCCCATACTCAAGCAGGACACAATTAACACTGCTTGACTTTATACATAGCATATAGTTATATTAGAATAATGATTTATAGTCACACTTCCAGGTGTCACCCAGATGAG
Organism: Hemibagrus wyckioides; assembly: GCF_019097595.1. Taxonomy (NCBI): domain Eukaryota; kingdom Metazoa; phylum Chordata; class Actinopteri; order Siluriformes; family Bagridae; genus Hemibagrus; species Hemibagrus wyckioides. The sequence goes on along the minus strand of NC_080715.1, from coordinate 35,365,592 downwards.
TTTGGTACTACTCAAGGTTTCTTCCTCTTGACTTTGCCACTTCCTCCCTTGCCACCCCACAGGTTTGCTCATTTATGATAGATTTTAATTACAATTTCATGTGAATCTGAATTTCTGTGAAGCTTCTTTGTCACAATGTAACACAATTTTTGTTCCTGTGTAGTGAATGACATTTTCCAATTACTCTTGATAGAAAATGCTAAAAAAAAAAGCCATTAAGCCCCTTGAAGTTTGGGCTTTTAAGAAAATGAAAACCTAAAAATTAGCTCATTTTACTAAAAAAAAAAAAAAAAAAAATGCCTAAAACTAACCCAAACTTTTATGGCTAAGATGTTTTTTTTCTCTTTATCTGGGTTACAAAGAATGGGGAATTAACACTTATTTCCCAGGAACAAGAAAAAAGTAAAAATTTGTTACATAGTGTTATTCAAGTAATACTATTTTAGGACCATAGCGAAACTACATCTTCCAAATTTCTAATCACATAGAATTTATTTAATAGCTGTTTCATGGTATTGTGGTGGATTGTAGTGCCACCTCACAGCTCCAGAGACCTGTGATTGATCCTGGCATCAGATGACAGTTAGTATGGAGTTTCCTTTGTTCTCTGCATGTGTGGAGTGCAGTAGACGAACTGCCCTTATGATAAAGCAGATTCTGAGACAGAACATGACTGAGCTGTTTACTTTTAATTTAAGCATTTTAAAATGACTTCGTTCATTGAACTTATGGTTCTAAATGTTACGAAGAACAAGTAAACTCAAATCTTTATGAGTTACCTGTACTCAAAAAATAATTTTTTATTATCGTATCTTAAATGATTTAAAGCATTAATTAATTTGATTAAACTTGTCAGATTTAAGTATTAGCATAATTCTAATAATTGTGACAGTTCAGGAAGTCAAATAACCAAACTTCTGAGTAAAGGCCATGGACCATTGTACACAATATAAACTCAGACTAAGTATACTGACACAATGCACCTTCTTGTGTAGTCTTCAGTGCTGCAGGAAATGAAGATGAACACAATTTCATGATGTCTGTTCTAACCAAATGACTTATACGTACCTAACTGACATGATGCCTTAACACTAAAGGAATAACACCACTCAGTTAATGCTTTTAATCAATTAAATTTTAATAAATTGTTTAATAAAACTTTCTTATGCTTGTGAAAGCTGATAAATCTCTCCTGCCTAACTGCTTCACTGCATCCTACAGAGATGACTATTCACAAAATGCTGCTCTTGAATAGGCAGAAAACATGGAATGGCAGGAAATGTTCAACATGTTCCAGTTCTCATAGTAAAAGTTCCTCGAATATGAAGGAAAATTATGTCAACAGGAAATTCTGAAGTATGGGGAAGTGTCATTTTTGGTAAATGTAAATAATTTAAATGTAAATCATTTAAAATGGTAAATGGTACTAATAATAGTAATGATAACAGTAGCAGCAGCAATGAAAACACAAGTAACAACAACAACAATAATAAATATAGCTGCAAGCAGCAATGACGGGCCCTCGCAGTATGTGCCATCACTACACGGTGCTATCGCCGCCCAGGCGCACCAGACACAGTGAGCACAGTGGGTACATGCATTAAAAGGGGAAATACCAAAAGGACAAGAGTGACAATTTAGGTGTACTGAAAGTGATCACAGCAAAGTCCACTGATGGCAAAACGAAAACTGACTTTCCTTCTAAACTATATAAGGACAAAAGGGACAGTTTGGGTGTAATAAAATAGATCATAGCAATGTCCAGTGATGTCCAAAGGGACAATGACTCTCCCTCTAAACTATATTACTATATGAAGTTATATATATATATATATATATATATATATATATATATATATATATATATATATATATATATATATATATATATATATATATATATATATATATATAGAGTCACCCAGAAAAATGTATACACATTTATACACATTTCAGGAAAAGAAAAATTTGTATAAATATTGTATTACTAAATTTATTGCAATATGTTATAGATTAATATATATGATGATATTATGATGATGATATGATAATATTATTAATATTATACTAATTTAATTTACATCATACTATTTTTCTTCTCCTGAAGTTTATATACATTTTTGGTTGACTGTATATATGAATTGTGAAAATGAAGCCATATTGTAAAGAAATTAAAATAAAGGGGAATGAGCCTCTAGTGGACATAGTCTAGTACTGCAGGAGTGAGGCCAAAACCATGTCCAGTCAATGGACTGATGAATGTAAAAATTTGTTGCGAGCCATGAGAGCATCACAAAATCATGAAACTAAGCAGAATCACTCACAACCAGTTGTTCTTTCTATGTAAAATTTTTTGAAACATTAGGGCTTTCCACTGTTAAGATATAAGAACATTAATATTTTTCTATTATGTCCTCACAATAGCAACATCATTCAAAATATCACAAATTCCTTCACAGTTTCACATCAGCCATGTCCTGACATTATTCTGACTGATTTTCAACCAAATCAGGTGAAAGTAAGGGAAAACATTAGAGATTTCTAAAAGTGACACACTTCCTGCTGCCTTTCTTCTCTTAACATAAAGTTCGGGTTTGATGTACATCACACAATATACACAGAAGTTATTAGCCACTTCCTGTTTCCTTTTATTTGCCATAAGTTTAAGGGCTCCTCACGACTGAACCGTTTGAGATATCAAAAATCCCTTATCATGTAAATCGTCGCCATAGTAACACGATTCAAGATATCAAAAATTCCTTCACAGTTTCACATCAGCCATGTCTTTTCATTATTCTGACTGATTTTGAACCAAATGAGGTGAAAGTAAGGGAGAAAATATTAGAGATTTCAAAAAGTGACACCCTTCCTCCTGCCAGTTGGTGGCGCTATGACCGAGACTCACAGTTGTCATATCAGTGTGATCAGCTTTCAATGCTTAACATAATCCTAAGGTTTCATGTAGATCACTTAATGTACACAGAAGTTATTAGCCACTTTGTTTCGTTTTATTCGCCATAAGTTTAAGGGCTTCTCACGGCTGAACCGTTTGAGATATCAAAAATCCCTCATCAATTTTGCATTATCAGTGTCTTAAGATCATTTTAGCCTGGGTTTGGTGGTGGTTGTATCAATTCCCTAGGAGGAGTATTTCAAATTCCATTGGGTGCGTTTTGCAAACAACTCAAATTACCTGACTTCCTGTGGATTAGACTTAATGACATGCAGTGTGAAAGTTGTTCAGTTCAATGAGATCTAATATTGTACCAAGTTGTACATGGATACGTGCAAATGTGTATCAGCTATGCAGCAAGATGTTCCAGGGGGCGCTGTAACAGGTGTGTGCCACGCCCAGGGCCGAGCCACGGTGACGTCCTAATGGCCGCAGATTCCAACCTGTCTGCTGATTTTCAAGAGTTTTTGAGCATGTTAAGGGGTCCAAAATGCCCCGAAAGATTGACAAAAAACAAAACAAAACAAAAAAAAACAAATTCTAACGAAAACAATAGGGCTTCTGCACCTACGGTGCAAGGCCTCTGGCCTTGCTCCTTCGGTGCTCGGGCCCTAAAAACAGAGAACAGAGGATTCACAGAGAGATTCTGTTCCCCTAGTTTAATACAAAAATATTGTATTTATATTGGTCATTGTAATTATATTGGTCTTTTTATATCACCTTCGTGTCTTTTCCTTTTACACTTTTTTACTCCTAAAATTAATTCATGAAGGTAATTTGTAACCCCAGTAAATTTCCTCAAAATGTATGAGAGGGGCAACAATGTATCTCCCTACATTTTATTGGCTTTCCATGAGAGGTAGGAATTCCATGTCACAGCAACAATCTGCACAACAGCCAATCTGTAAATAAGGACATTTTTAACATGTGAAATTTGAAATTGCAATTAAAATGATGTTGATTTTAAAATGCATTCAGGTTTTAAAGCAAAAACTACTTCAGAGAATTTCAAAATCATCTGAAACTGATCTGAATATCAGGAGTAAAAGAGCATTTTACCTGTGCTGAAGGGGGATGAAATAAAAATTGGCAATCTGAACAGCAGGCCACAACTGACAAAAAAAGAAAAGACATAATAAAATGACTTGAACGTCAATGGAGTTGAAGTGTATAATGCAGTACACAAAATATGAAAATAAAATCTGTACTAACAGCAAACTTTTTCTACTACTTGGAGATTATTTTTTAAGAATAAATGAACAATATCATATCACAGAGTTAAAGGATTTCTCAATAACTTCAGTAAATGAAATCTGATAAAAATATGACATTATCTGCTTAGTAATACAGGTTCTTTGTACATAAAGGTACAGCAACAATAATTAAATGGGCTGCGGCATTCAAAACATTCCCCACATACACCAGTCAGACTGATGACACAAGGCAGGTTGGGTCCAATGATTCATACCAGTCTATGTTTTTTCCAGTCTTCAGTTGTCTGGTTTTGGTGCCCACAGGAGTCTCATCTTCCTGCTCTTGCCTGACAGAAGTGAAACCTGACATGGTCTTCTGCCTCAAGGTACAATGCATTGTGTACTCTGAGATATTTTTTGCTCAACATAAATGTACAGTAATCTGAGTTACTATAACCTTTTTGTCGGTTCAAACCAGTCTGCCCATTGTCTGTTGACCTCTCTTATCAACAAGGCATTAATGTCCACAGAAATGCAGCTCACTGCTGAACCATTCACAGCAAACTCTAGATACTGCTGTATGTGAAAATCCCAGGAGACAGCAGGTATAGAAATACTCAAACCTCCAAATGTCTGCACCAACACCAGACACTTCCTAACAAGTACAAGTTCATCACACAACATAAGTTATATTTTGGATTCATCTGTCTAAAGAACATTATTCCAACTGGCTTCTGATTTTTCTATGCCATGTCTTGGAAAATTCAGATGGGCAGTACAGCAGTGCATTCCCTCTTGCTATCGTACCATGCACACTGCTCATGTTTAGTGTCTGCCGCATTGTGGACTCATCCTCATACTCCTATAGGTTCACTATTTCCTACAAAGATATTTAATGTTGGACCATTTTGCATTATATGCCTTTTGCATCATATGTTTCTTTATCTAGTTTTAGGATTTCAGTGAAGATCTTATATTTCAGGTCAAATTGATGCAGAAATACAGAAAATGTAGAGAGTTCACAAACTTTCTAGAGGTACATACATTTTCTTTGTGCAGATGAGTAAATTTTCTTCTACAAATCTTAAAGATGACAGTGTGGTTTTCCCCCTTTTCACTTTTTTTATAATTAGTCACACCTCAAATGCTTAAGCTGATGGAATTCTAAGACACATGCAAACATTTCAGTGGCAGAAATCCTGAAAAAATTCCCAAGGCAGAAAATGTCAAAATCTGGGCATGTTTTGCCAATCATATTCATCTTTAACAAAAGTGCCAAAAATTCTGTCACTCACTGCTACAAGAGATATAGACAACTTATACATATAGACAAATACAAATTACTTACATAGTAATTGGTGATCAAGGCATCTGTATAATCCTAATGACAATACAAAACAATGTGTGATCAAGGTGATCAAGGCATGTTCAATTAAGCAATTAAGTGCAGTAGATCTAATCTAAGTTTCTCCATGTGTTTTCTGAAACTCTTCAAGCTCTTTGCAAAATCTTGCTTCTTTAGGACAGGGTCCTTTCATTGAAATTGAAATATTGTGAAAGGACAACCTGGGAAAGACTGGTTGTGTGAGATAAATATTTATTTTATTATTTTTTTCCACTGACGCTAACAAGTTTTGAACTGCTCCCATTCAAATGTCTCACAAAATTTCAATTCTTAAGGCGAAAATTCATCAGGGAGGGCACTGTATGACATAGTTAACATAACAGTAATTTAGTCCTACAAGGGCAGACGTTAAAGAGCCTGCTAAAATGGATTATAACAATACTACTATTTGTCTAGAAATTCATAGTTTAAAATAAATTGCTTTTTTACTAAATTGACTGCTTTAATGGCCCGGAAAATTCACCCATCACTCTCAGCAAAGAGTTTTCTTCAAAAGCCGTTCCTTGTGCAAAGGTGCATGTGTCAAATCTTTAAGCAAGACATCTCTCAATCATCTAGATGATTTTGTCTGATCCATCTGTCTGCACCCTGTGAGCACTGAAATCAGTAATTACGGCATCGATTATACTTATATGATTTACTATCCGAAGTGCGATGAGCTCCTAATAATCAATCAGTTTATCCACATTGGCAAATTTCTACAGCGTTCATGCAGAAGAAAAACTTCTGTGCATGTAAACATGCACATACATGTGTACATACAGTTGATAAATGATAGCATAAATCCTTTATTAAGCATTAACCAACATACATACCTTCTAATTATACCACATACAAAGCATATGCCACCCAGTTTCACAATAATCAGAAAATTAATACTGATTAAATGGAAGTTTTTTACTTACTACATGCTAGAAACTTCAAAATATTAAATATTAAGTTCATTTAAAATTAAGTTCAAAATGAATAGCTATAAGTTTAGATTATATTTATATTTTTGCAATTTTTTACAGAAATATTTTCTAAAATATAAACATATATACTTATGTATACTTAGTGACTTTAATAAATGGAACTGGTATATACCAACTGGACAAATAGCACACTAACCCTCTTGAGCTTTGCTACATTCTCTTCCACGGTGAGCCTGTTGAGAATTCCGCAAATTCCTAAGAAAGTTCCAAGAAAACAAGGAGCAAAGCATGCCTGTGAACAAAGAGACCTATAATTATTTTGACATTATACCACAATATAAGAGAGTTGAAATAAAACAATGAATATCAGATTTAACTTCAGATATAATTTGAAGGTATTACATATAAATCAAGTGGTATGAGAATTACATTGTTTCTTATATTTGGGCACTTCAACTTTATGGACTCTGACCTTTCTCACAATTAATATGTGCTTTTTTTTAAACAACCAATTCCAAACTTTCTTGGAGTTATTGATTAAAAAAATCTTTTTATGCTCTGAAAACAGAACAAATTAATATCATATCTATTTATATCTATATCTAAGATAAAATTGGCCATGCTCTCTGGGTGAGAGGGATGGGATATTAAGGATGGGAAAACTGGTAATTTGATGGATATTTAGAAAATGAATTCTAAGTTAAAGTGAAATAAATCTAAATCTGCTTTAACCTAGTGGTGTTCAAACAACACAGACTGACCTTTGCAAAATTAGACTGTGCAATGTAGCATGAATGTAGACACATTTGGCTGAATGCTATCAATACAATTGATAAAAAACTTAAATGTGTATACCTCACAACATTTCACTTTTTTTTTCATCCTGTTTAGTGTGAAAATGCATTTAGAAATAATGGAGCTAGAAACTACCTGGTCAATTAGCATTTTCTTCAGTGCAGAACTTTTGGTCGACCCAAGGACAAGTCTGTCTAGTACTCTGTACCATCCACCAATAACTGGTCCCTGTAGGAAAAAAAACAATGGTTTTATTCATTAGATACATTAGTCATTAAAAGTGTTACAGACATTACTGATTTTTTTCATGTAATAGTTTAGATATAAACCACAGGGAGGTGAAATGAATTACATTAATTGCACTGTATTCCCTAACAGTATAACGAACTCTAAAAATAAGTTAATTGTACTTAAAATTGTTTAACAGTTCATTCATCTCAAAACTTTTAAGTGTTTTGACCTCCAATAACTCAAATAAAATAGTTGAAGTCATTCAACTCAAAAATTTTAATTATAACTTCGAAATGATATAATCTCATTACCAGACTTGTTATTATTATTATTATTATTATTATTAAAAACAGAGAATAATTGTCCATTTGATTTAATCCACGGGTTGCATTATGGCATTCTATTTAATAAAATAATGCGAAGAAGAAGAGTCTTGAATTGCAAATGCAATTTATTTAAATTTTAAAACATATAGGTAAAAAATCTCTATAGTACTATAGAAAGAGAGAAACATTTAGACTATCTTGCCGTGTCAGATTATTTATTGTTTTACATAAAGTACTATAATTAACAGCGGATTTACATTTGAAAACGCGCACGCGTATTTGAATTTGGAAACCCGCCATTTTTTAACGGTCGGTCCTGCAGGAGTCATTGCCTCAACACGTTTCTCTGGAAATAATATTGGCCATCGTTGCCGTGGTTGCTGCGGGTGGTTTAGCAGTTATAATCTGGTAATTACTTTACAAAACATTCTTACTAATAGACCTAGATTATTTGTATTATCAGGAACAGTTTACATGTTGTAATGTTATTTTTGTTAGCTGTGTATTGCGGGTGAACTAAATTTAACCATGATTTAGGGGTAGACTTGTTATATTTGCTGACACTGTGGCCCTGTTGGTTATCGCGGTTACTTGTCTTGAAGCTTTTCAGTTCCAGGAAAAAAAGGTCAATGATTTTGTTCACTCCTACTTTTACCGATGTTTGGAATTAAATTAGTTGTAATCATGCCAAATGTACCTCGTTTTTGTATGTCTTTGACATTATATTAATTTATGTTCGAGTTGTAAGGCCAGAGCATACTGAGTAAAATTAAAATTTAAAAGCAAATAAAACCAAAAGCAAATTATAAAACTCCAGTTGATTTCTGAGGTTGGCATAACTTATTGTGTTCTTGTCTCTGGTCATTTTCATGATTTGGATTTGAATGATGGATTGGAAATGCAAGTTATGTGATTACTCGTCACTTACCCGAGCACAGTTACTTAGGCATTGTGGCTTGCAACACAGCCATTTTTCAAAGCTTAGCCCTTTACCTTGTCTCTGTGACTCATGCATTTGCACATTTGTTTCATTCAATGCACTGAAAATTCATGTATCACGACTTCATAATGAGAAGGATAAGATGCATGCATGTCCAGGAGTCCAGCTGGTGTACAAATGTCCTTTATGTGGGTGCAAGCAACCTTTTTCAGAGAAAACTCTCTTCGGCCATTTAAGAGGGCATTTGAAAACTCATGAAATGGGGATATGCCCATATAAGAATTGTAGGTATAGCACAAATGTCTACTCCTCATTTAATGCTCACAAAAGCAGGGCCCATGGAATAGATGTTGGTTTAACTTGGGTAGATCTTTTTGATGATATAGTTGCTGCAGATGATGTCAGTTCTGTAGCCACAGAGCCTGTGTATGAGGATCCTACACAATCTGAGATCACAGATATGTTGAATGTTGTTGATGATATTCAGTGTGACATGGGCCAATTAAAAGTGCAACTACAACACAATTTAGCCTCTCTGTTTTTGAAGATGCAGGCTATACTTCATGTGTCAGATATAGCTATGCAGGAAATAGTAGAACATTTGTCTCAGCTGTTTTCTTTGTCAAGACCTCTGCTGAGAGAGGCGGTAAATGGCGTATTACAGAGACATTGCAATACTGTAAGTGAAGCTGCTCTTGATGAAATTGTTTGTGTTGTTAAGGACAGTAATGTTTTTGTCAGTGCAACTGCTAAAGGAGCAGAATTATCTTCAAATAAGCGGCGGAAAACCTTTATTGAGAGAAACTACCCCATGGTTATGCCGTTTCAGTATGTTGTAGCACCTGGGCACACAGCTGTATATGTTCCTATACTTCCCATGATTCAGTTGTTGTTCAAACATACTGATATATTTGACCGAATACAAGAAGCACATTCTCCACAATCCAGTCAATACAAAAGCCATCGTGATGGTTTGTATTTTCAAGAAAATAAGCTGTTGTTAGCATCAGGTGAGTTTAAATTGCCACTGCTGTTTTACATTGATGAGATAGAAATTGCAAATCCGTTAGGCACTTCAAGGAAAATACACAAACTATGTTCAGTGTATTGGGTACTTGCTGATCTACCTAGCAAATACCGATCAGCTTTGCATGTGATACAGCTGGCAGTGCTGTGTAAAGTTCCTGTTGTCCAGAAATGTGGCTATGAAAGTGTTTTTGGCCCTTTGTTGCAAGACATAGAACAAGATGGTGTGTTCATTGAATCTCTTGGTCAGTCTGTTAAAGGTACTGTTCTTTTTGTTGCAGCAGATAATCTTGCAGCTCACGGATTGGCAGGCTTTGTACAGTCGTTTCGTTCTGAGTATGTTTGCAGATTCTGTCTGGCCACTCAAGACCAGTTTCAATTGCATGATGTTGCTGAGGGTGAATTCAGTCTAAGAACTAAACTAAGTCATGATCTGCATGTCCAGAAAGTCTTGAGTACAAATGGGGCAAGTAGTTGTGGTGTGAAAGGAGACTGTATCTTAAAACAAAAGCTGCAGTATTTTCATCCCATCACTGTCTTCCCCCCTGATATTCTCCATGACCTCCTTGAAGGTATTGTGCCACTAGAGTTGGCTTTATGCATTCAGGAAATGATTCGTCTGAAACACTTCACACTTGATTATTTGAACAGGAAAATAGAAACATTCCCATATCAACATACAGACAAGGTTGATAAACCAAAGCCAATTTCCAAAACATATACCACAAAAATGACAATAGGTGGTAATGGGCAGGAAAATGCTGCATTACTTCGACTGCTTCCATTTATGTTTGGCAGTGCAGTACCTGAGGGAGATGGTGCATGGGCAGTATTAATGGAATTGAAAGATATTGTGGAGTTAGTGCTGTCCCCAACATTTACTGAAGAGATGATTCAGTATCTACAGAGTAAAATTAGGGACCACAGACAAAGTCTTGAAGTATTTCCAGACTTTAAGCTTCGGCCAAAGCATCACTACATTGAACATTACCCAGAGCTGATCAGATGTTTTGGACCTCTTGTACATTTATGGACCATGCGTTTTGAAGGCAAACACCGCTTCTTTAAAAAGGTTGTTCATGATACACAAAACTTTAAAAATGTGTTAAAGACACTGGCAAGCAGACACCAGCATATGATGGATTATCATCTAAGTGCTCCAGCATTCTTCAAACCATATTTGCAGGCATCAACTGTTACATCTGTTTTAGTGGCAAAACAGTATGTTGAACAGAAGACTAATAGTAACTCTATATACTGTGCATCTAGAATCACAATTGATGGGACATTTGTACTGGGGATTTTTTTGTGGCTGGTTTTGAAGCAGGGTTACCTCAGTTTTGTAAAACTGCATCAATCCTCCTTGTGAACGATCATGTGGCCTTCCTGTGCAGGGAGCACAAATCCCATTATATTGAACACCTAAGGGCCTTTAATCTGTGTTTAGGTAATATATCTGTTAAAGCAATAGCGGATTTAAGTGACACATCCCCCCTTTCTGCGTACACTATAGAAGGCCAGTTGCTGTTGACGTCAAAGCGATTTCTACCATTACAATAAGGTATAGATTTCTACATTATTTGGAAATCCACGTACAGTCCATCTTGTTGAAAACTATTTGTTTAACCTCACTTTTTATCTTGTTGTATTGGTCTCCTAGATGGCGGAGTGCCAGAAACTTTAATTGAGAGTTTATATTGCTTCTGACATTGCCCACAAGATGACCTTTTCTACACGCCCAACTACAGTAGAAGAGCTGATTACAGCGATTAGAGAGAAATTCAGACCTCGTCTTGATTTTGATTTCAGCCTCCAATATGAAGACCCAGATTTTGGGGGGCAACTCTGCTTTCTAACAGACATTTCAGAACTTCCAGAGAAGGCTGTATTAAAAATACACAGATCTGAGAGTGATGCCAGCTCAGCTGCAACTTCAGACACTGAAATACTCCCTCATACCCTGGAACGCATGCAGAGTTGGCCTGACGTGTTCCCAGTTCCTCGATTTTCATATGATGTTGAGTACAGACTAGAAGCTGGAAATGCAGTCTATGAAAACAGCAGAAGGTCTTTAAAATTAACAAAAGGCCAAAAACATGACATTCTAGAAAATATGGCCAAGGCAATGCACAGCTTCAAGGCTTACCCCAGTGACAAAGAAGTTGCAAAAGCAGCAGAGGCTCTTATTTCTAAGCACCCATGCCTCACAGAACCAGGAAGTCAGTGTGGTTGGTATGGCTGGAAGACAAGTTTAAAGTTTAAGATGGGCAACTATCGCACAAAACTCAGCAGATCTGGTTGTGAAGAGGTGGCTGTAAACTCGGGGAAGAGAAGCCAAAGTAACCCAGAGAGTGAGCCTCCCCACTCCAACATCAAAAGAGCTCGTCAAGCTGAGGTAAACTACCTACCAAACTTTCCAAGGCGAGAGAATGCTGAAAGCCTGGAACAGCTAAGATTGCAAATTATTGAGGAAGTTTCCAAAGCAGAAAGAAGTCATGGGCTAATAGAAAGACTCATGCAAACTACATTTGCTCTGTGTCGCAAACAGATTGTTGTAGATAACCCATCACAACCAGTGAAGGACTTTTTGGAAAAGTGGCCTGCACTTCGACTGGAGTCTCAGGTAGTTTTCTCAGTTCCTTTTTTCTTAAATAAAATGCCTGTTTCATTTGTTTTCTTGTTTAACATATATTTTTAAATGTTTTGTCTCTATGCTTGCTTGCAGATTTCTGCAGAATTTCATAGAATAACGAATATCAACTTGAAGAACAGGTTCTATGCAGAGCTGGACAAACATACTCCCCGACTCATGGCTGTCTACAGGCAGAAGGCTGCCCGCACTGGCAAGATAGCAGAAGCATTGAGAAGCATATTTAATGCCTATGATCTGGTAAATTTAAATGTTAATTACAATCATAGTATGTTAATTGGTTAATGATCACAAGTTTCACTTCATAAGGAAACACTGCAAGCTTTGAATTCTGTCACTTTAAATGTATTTCCCATTGTCACCTGTCCTTTATCACTATTTTTTCTCTGTTCTTTTGCACCTCTAATACTTATTTTACAGGAGCACTTTGATATCAATAACAGACGTACATCTGCACTTCGAGCTCTCCCTGTTTACTTGTGTGAAGATGACTCTGTCTTTTTCAAGACATTGAATGTAGGTTTTATATATCTCATATGACTTATAAAATTATTTATCTGCTTATGTTCATGAAGTTCCCTCATGTTTTTTAGACTGAAGAGATAGAAGAGCCAGACATTGCAGATTCAGCTGTAGCTCTTCTAAGCATGGTGAATGGAGACTCAAGGTCCACTGTTCAGTTTGACCCTGCTGGGATCGCTATTGTGCTGGAAGGTGACATTATTCTGAGGGACATTTCCAGGATGTCTGATGCTTTTTTTTGGTATTTGGCATGATATATGCATTACATCTGGATTATCCAAAAGAGCTGACTCACACCTTCAACTTCATTCAAAAAGTGTTACTGGGCTTAGATGACTCAAAGCCACTAGCACCCCGATTGCTAAGCCTTAAAAATGATCTACTGATAAAGGAGTAAGAGATGTGAATGTACGATCCCTGTACACTTCATTTTCTTTCTTTCTTTTTCTTTTGTCCAGTTGTGACTAATATAGTAATGTTCTGTTTAAATATTTGAAGATTTGAAATATAGACGTTTTGAAATATTCCATGACACAGGAAAAAAAACTGAGTAAGAGATTTTTACTCATCGATTATTATTTCATTTGTTTTGACTAATACAGTTACGGCATATTGTAACTGAGCTCAGGTTTTCAGAGTTTTCAGAAAACAGATTTTTTTGTGTTCATGTATATTTATTTTTGTTTAAGGGCAGAAAACTATTCTGTTGTATATTTCCAGAATTTCTACATATTGTGTCACTTTATTTATTTATTTATTTTCAAAAGCTAATGGCAAGATGTTAATTCATGAAGATTGAATGCTCCTTTTGATTGAAATATTGAATTCCTATTGCAAAGTAAAACATTTGCTTCTGCATATGGAGTTGAAAAGTCTCTTCATTTCTAATGTTTAAGAATGAGATTTTGTTATTGAATGTAAATTTTGAGGTAATATTTTTTAAGTTTTTTTTCTTTTAATTAATGAAAATTTTATTTTTAGGGAATTAAAAACTGTAAGTATTGAATACTTAAAAATATATAACAAACATGTAATATCTTTAATTTTCGATAAATTTAATTAATTGAGCTTATTTATTATGAACAAAAAAAGTTTATTCAAATAAATAATTTTGAGTTAATCTGTTCTTATGTATTAAGTGTACTTAATTTAAAACAATTAAGTTTATCTACTTATAAAAAATTGAGGAAACTTATTACTTCAAAACTTTTGAGTTATCTTAACTTGCCGGGGTCTGCAGTGTGTCTCATTACGATTACACCTGTCAAGGTCTCTATCTCTGTTTGTCGTCCTCTGTTGACTACTAGGTTAATCTTGGTGTTGAACCAGCAGCCATTTGTACAGCACAGGGGGAGATTAGAGTCAAAAAAAGAAAAGAATGAAGAGGCCAAAGTGACAAAATATTAGCCGCTTAATCCTGAGCAAGTACACTACTTCAAAAACTCAAAACTGTAAGACTACATTAAGTCTGTCATATAGCAACTCCAGTCCTCCATGATGGACAGGTATCCTATTGCTCTTGCATTAGAAATATGGACCAAGGTGGACAAAGGAGCAAGTCTAGATTCTGTTGGTGCATGGAAGAACGTAGGAACATATGTAGCTCTGGAAGCAATTCTGTCATGCTTAGGTCAACACATCCCCAGTTAATGCTGTGCACTGCACCAGACCAACAACAAAGCAGCTGGTGTGCCAACTCCTGCAGCTCACACCCCAGCACCTATGGGGTCGGTCATACACCTGCAGGTTTATTAATTCACCCTTATCCCAGGTCAAGGAAAAATGGATGTCCTAGTGGTGGTTCATAAGTTTCCACACTGGGTTGAGGCGTATTCAACTAAATCAGGGACAGCCATGCAAAATCCATGTCATGCAAAAAAAGTCATGAGAATGTTGAATTTCCAATCGAAGCTTCACGGTTAATTTCGGCCTCAGGCCTCTGAACAAGTCCAGACTTTGAAACAGAGATTGTGACGCTACACTAGAGTGGATGTGTTTCCAACTGTTTTGTGCAGCATTTGTCCAAATCTACAATACAAGAAGTTGGTCTTAGTGCATATAAAAGCATCATGGGTCAGCCTACAATGCTAGAGAGTAATGCTACTCTCTAAATAGAGACAGTTAGTAATAGTAAGACCAGAGTTTGAGAGGGTCTGATGGTGTTTAGGTCACAGGAGTTAAACCCAAAGTGAAGATATTTCCTTTCCACAACATGCGATTAGCATTTCTAACTCCACTCAGTGGAAAGGTCCAGTCAGAGAAAAATTATAGAAACTGATAGAAAGTGCCAAGACAAGAGTGTACTACAGCATATATTGGGTTTCTGCTCCTCCCAATTGGCCCAACACTGCACTTCTAGGCTGGAAGCTGTCTGTGTGCACCGTGCTAAAGCAAAGACGCATCTGTCCTTGCCATCATAACAAAACAAGAGATTCCCCTAAACATGACACCTTCAGTCACTGGTTTCACATTATCAAATATGAAGCTTAATTCTCTTACAGTGTGGGGAAAGCACCTCCCAAAGTCAAAACTAAAACATTACAGACACATCAGTACTACATCAAGACCTGAGCTATTTTGTTCACTATTTAGGCATGAAATTAGGGACACTTCCACTCAGATTTATTCTTCTGATGATATTAAGGGATCACCTTCCAGCTAGTTCTGGCAGGCTCTAACCTTGATAAGGGAAACACTTTCCAGATCATTCTCTGTAGGTGAAATTTCCAAGGCAGCATGTAGTCTCAGCTTTGAGGTTAGCAAAAAAATATTTACAGGGCGTTTCCCAACTCTCTCAATCCCAGACAAAGTTCACAGCCCACTCAACAGCTGACTGCATTTCTGAATCTGGTCCGTAGTAAACTGGTTATCAATTATTCCATTTTCTCAGACACTTACTGGATGTGCAGCAGAAGTGTTTATAGTAATTTGCCAGGCAAGTTCAATGGTCGTTGTTCTCTTTTTTTTTTTATCTCCTCCTGCCATGAGACCCCAATCTTTTCATAAGCCTAGAGTAGCATTATCTGCATCTACAGCAGTAAAGTCTGTTGCTTATTATTTTGGTTTATTGCCACTAAGTGACACATTTCTTTAAATGCCCCCAGCTCATGTGCACCTCTAAACTGTAATAAAGCCGAGTACATTTAGTAGAAAAATGGTGAACAAAAAAATATTTGCAGACAAGAAGGCCTAAGATTTACACTAATGGTACTTTAAACCTTATACCTACCCTCTTTTCTTGAGGCTGCAAGAAGATTCAATCATGACATAATGCTTAAACAGTTGGTGGATATTTCATGCTTTGTGAGAGTGATGCCACACTGGGTTATCACAGCATCAGAAAAGGTCCTTGGGCCTTGTTTTGAGAGTTCCATTTGCTCTTTTGCTATATTTCTATCCGCAGAGTTCTATTTGCTCTTATATCTAACACATCACTATCAAAATGGATGATGATTTTGCAAAAACAGGTTGCTGTAGATATCCTGGACCAACAAGGCAGTATCTGTGCAGTGGTAGGCCTTAAGTGCTGTATGTGTTCAACCCTACTCTAAATCTGACTCAATACTACAAAGATCTAGATGAGTTCTTTAGAACTGTATTGATCATGTTCAACATATTGATTGATCACGGAACTTGTATACATGCCTGTCCTTTGTGCACTCCTGATGTTTTTGCCATTGTCATCATGCTTGTGTTGTGGATGTGTTGGAATCAGGAAAATGGGAAAGTATAGGGATCTAAGCACCTTTGACAAGAGCCAAATTGTGATAGTTATATGACTGGGTCATATACTCCAAACTGGATATATCCAACTGGATAAACTCCAAAACTGTTGTATGTTGTGGTTAGTACCTACTTAAAGTATTCCAAAAAAGTGATGAACCAGCAACAGGCTAATGGGCACACAAGGCTCACTGATGCATGTGGGAGCAAATGCTAGCAATTCTGATCTGATTCTAATGAACTGCTACTCACAAATTGCTGAAAAATTTCATGCTAAGATGTATACCCAATATATTGCAGATTGTTGTGCATCAGGCTGTGAATGGGTCTGCGTATGTGATGCTCTGGGCACTGTTCTGCTGGGAAACCTTGGGTCCTGGCACTTATGTGGATGTTACTTTGACCCGTACTTCCTACATAAACATTGTCGCAGACCAAGTACATCCCTTGATGGCAACAGAAATCCCTAATGCCAGTGGCCTCTTTCATCAGGATAATGTGCCCTACCACATACAGAAATAGTTATAGAAAACAAACAGTTCACACTATTTCTTATCCTCAAATTTCCCCAGATCTCAATCCAATTTGAGCATCAGTGACATGCTCAATCCATGGAAACCCCATCTTACAACATAAAAGATCTGCTGCTAACTTCTTAATGCCAAATAATACAGCACACCTTCAGAGGTCTTGTGCAGTCCATGCCAAAAATACACACACACACACAGTATACTGTACACCTGCTCATTTATGCAGTGCTCCAAAGTACAGGTACACAGTTAAGAGCAAGTAGCACAGGGGTGCAAAACATATGGCCCCCAGGCCATAACCGGCCCGCCTGATGATTCCATACGGCCCGCGTGCAATGCAATTGCATATCTGTGCAATTATCCACACACATGCAGTTCCTTATATATCCACGAGAGGTCCTCTTGTCAGCATCGTGCCTACTGTTGGTTATTTGAATTGTTTTCCTACGTAACGTGAAAACGTGTGCAATGTGAAAAAATGTCTCTTTCCAAGAAATGGAAGGTGGATTCAGAACGCCGCATATTCGACGACATTACAATACAAATCATGCGAAAAAGTACAGCCAGTATACTGGTCAGGCACGTACAGACAAGGTACAAGAATTGGTTGCAGCACTTAAAAAACAGCAGTCTGTTTTCACTCTTAGTAGAGAGATTAATGATGCTGCCGTAAAGGCTAGTTATATCATTGCACAAGAAATCGCATCAAAATCGAAACCTTATTGTGATGGGGAATTTGTTAAGACATGTATGCTGAAAGCTGCTGAATTGGTGTGCCCTGAAAAGCATCAGAGTTTTGCAAATATAAGTTTGTCGAGAAAAACGGTAGCAGACAGAGTCAGAGAATTGGCACGAAACCTGAAAAGTCAACTGAAGGAGAGGGTTAAAACTTTCACTTGTTTTTCTATTGCAGTTGATGAGAGCACAGATGTTAACAGTGTCGCTCAGCTTGCCGTTTTTATAAGGGGAGTTGACAAATGTATGAAAATCACAGAAGAATTTGTGGGTCTCATTCCAATGACTGATACGACTATTGCTAATGACATTTTCAATTGCCTAGTCGAGTCTTTGGACCAACTGGGAGTAAACTGGTCTTGTGCCGTTTCCATGGCAACTGACGGGGCTCCATCGATGTGCGGAAAGAAAGCAGGGGTTGTGAGCAAATTACAGGAAAAGGTGAAATCTTGCGGAGGTAAAGAGTTCTGGGGAATTCACTGTATTATTCTTCAAGAAGTGTTATGCAGCAAGTCCCTAAAAATGGACCATGTCATGAGTTTGGTAAAACTGTGAATTTCATTCGTGCAAGAAAACTGAACCACCATCAGTTTGATGCCTTGCTTAGTGAGCTGGATATTAGCCACGATTCCCCTACCACACGGATGTGCGTTGGTTAAGCAGAGGGGCAGTTCTTAAGAGTTTTTATGAATTGCGAAAGGAAATTGGACTGTTCATGAAAGATAAAGGAAAATCACTGAGTGAGTTGGATGAACCGGAATGGATTAAGGATCTTGCCTTTATGGTAGATATGACTAATCATTTGAACATTCTCAACACTAAACTGCAAGACCGAGACAAACTTTTAACGGAGTATTATGACGATGTTCGCACATTTCAGCAGAAACTTAACCTTTGGGAGACGCAGCTTTCAGAGAACAATCTCGCACATTTCCCCTCTCTGGAAGACACCACCAACGGTGGCAACATTGATCGATTCAAGCTAAAATTATCAGAACTAAAGACTGAATTTTAGCAGCGTTTTCAAATACTGAATGAACTTGAGCCAAAAATCAAACTATTTACATCGCCTTTCTTTAGTAACCCCTCTGACGTACCAGTCGATCTGGAGATGGAGTTGATTGACTTACAGTGCAATTCTGTGCTAAAAGACACATTTGCCCATGTTAACTTGCACACATTTTATCAATATCTTGTTCCACAATATCCCAAACTAGCAGCCTTTGCCTCTGTAATTCTGTGCATGTTTGGAAGTACATATATATGCGAACAGGCTTTCTCTGTTATGAATGTAAATAAATCCAAACTGCGTTCTTGCCTGTCACATGTTCATATAAATGATATTATGAAAGTGTCAATTGCACAGACACTCACTCCAGACATTGATAAGTTGGTTAAGGCCAAAAGATGTCAGGTGTCGAGCAATTCTACACATTAAGCCTCAGGTGTATTTGGTTCTGTTCTTGAATGGATTTTATTCTTAATTACCATCCAACAATGTTTATATTCACGCTGGTGTTTTTTTTTATTTTTTATTTTTTTGCACTTTTAAGGAGTCTCAAAAGTTGACTTGTTTACTCAGTCAATTTTTTTGACAATGTGAGATTTTCATTGTTTCCCTTTTATACATTGTCTGCTCTTTTTTCAGAGTTATTCTACATGCTGTGTATTATGTGCCTAATCCTGCCTATTATGGCCGTTATATTAAAATGTAAAAGTTTACAGTGCATGGTGCACAAAACAAAAAACATCCACAAGACGTTTCAGCCAGTGGTGAGCAGAAAAGCATCTCAGAAAGCACTGAGATTCTTTTCTGCTCACCACAGTTGTAAAGAGTGATTATATGAGCTACTGTTACCTTCCTGGCAGCTCAAACCAATCTAGCCATTTTCCTCTGACTACTTTTATCAAGGAGGTGTTTCTACCCACAGTGTGTGTAAATTCTAGAGACCACTGTGTGTGAAGTTCTTGGGAGATTAGCCCAGAATAGAAGATACTTAAACATGAACCAGGTCCTGATCACAGTCACAGATATTTTCTTCATTCTGAGGTTGTAATGTGAACATTACCTGAAGCTCCAGACCTGTGTCTGCATGGTCTGCTTTGCGCTGCTGCCAAATGATTAGATAAACGAGTGTGCAGGTGTTCCCAATAAAATGGATTATAAGTGTATATACAATATATAATAACAAATGGATACAAATGCACTGTACTGAATGTGTATTACATACACTATATTGCCAAAAGTATTCGCTCACCCATCCAAATAATCAGAATCAGGTGTTCCAATCACTTCCATGGCGACAGGTGTATAAAATCAAGCACCTAGGCATGCAGACTGTTTTTACAAACATTTGTGAAAGAATGGGTCGCTCTCAGGAGCTCAGTGAATTCCAGTGTGGAACTGTGATAGGATGCCACCTGTGCAACAAATCCAGTCGTGAAATTTCCTCGCTCCTAAATATTCCACAGTCAACTGTCAGCTGTATTATAAGAACGTGGAAGTGTTTGGGAACGACAGCAACTCAGCCACGAAGTGGTAGGCCACGTAAACTGACGGAGCGGGGTCAGCGGATGCTGAGGCGCATAGTGCGAAGAGGTCGCCAACTTTCTGCAGAGTCAATCGCTACAGATCATGTGGCCTTCAGATTAGCTCAAGAACAGTGCACAGAGAGCTTCATGGAATGGGTTTCCATGGCCGAGCAGCTGCATCCAAGCCATACATCACCAAGTGCAATGCAAAGCGTCGGATGCAGTGGTGTAAAGCACGCCGCCACTGGACTCTAGAGCAGTGGAGACGCGTTCTCTGGAGTGACGAATCGCGCTTCTCCATCTGGCAATCTGAGTCTGGGTTTGGCGGTTGCCAGGAGAACGGTACTTGTCTGACTGCATTGTGCCAAGTGTAAAGTTCGGTGGAGGGGGATTATGGTGTGGGGTTGTTTTTCAGGAGCTGGGCTTGGCCCCTTAGTTCCAGTGAAAGGAACTCTGAATGCTTCAGCATACCAAGACATTTTGGACAATTCCATGCCCCCAACTTTGTGGGAACAGTTTGGAGCTGGCCCCTTCCTCTTCCAACATGACTGTGCACCAGTGCACAAAGCAAGGTCCATAAAGACATGGATGACAGAGTCTGGTGTGGATGAACTTGACTGGCCTGCACAGAGTCCTGACCTCAACCCGATAGAACACCTTTGGGATGAATTAGAGCGGAGACTGAGAGCCAGGCCTTCTCGTCCAACATCAGTGTGTGACCTCACAAATGCGCTCAAGAATGGTCAAAAATTCCCATAAACACACTCCTAAACCTTGTGGACAGCCTTCCCAGAAGAGTTGAAGCTGTTATAGCTGCAAAGGGTGGACCGACGTCATACTGAACCCTATGGATTAGGAATGGGATGTCACTTAAGTTCATATGCGAGTCAAGGCAGGTGAGCGAATACTTTTGGCAATATAGTGTATATCCTATATAGTCATATACAGCGCCCTCCACAATTATTGGCACCCCTGGTAATATATTTATACTTAATATATTAAGTATAATATAAATATACTTAATATATTTATTTTTTTTAAACAATATAGAACCACAAAGTAAAAAAAAAACCTTTAATTGCAGTACAATTATTCAGTGGAAAAAAATCTCTCACATTAAGAAATATATATATATTTAACATGAAATCATGTGTGCCACAATTATTGGCACCCCGATGTTAATACTTCGTACAACCCCCTTTTGCCAACAAGACAGCTCATTTATCAAGACAGCATTTCACAAGATTGGAGAACACAGATAGAGGGATCTTTGACCATTCCTCTTTGCACAATCTTTCTAGATCATCCACAGTCCTGGGTCCTCTCTTATGCACTCTCCTCTTCAGCTCACCCCACAGGCTTTCAATTGGGTTGAGGTCTGGGGACCGAGATGGCCATGGGAGGAGCTTGATTTTGTGTCTGCTGAACCATTTTTGTGTAGATTTTACCATGTTTTGGGTCAATATCCTGCTGAAAGACCCAATGATGACCCATCTTTAGCTTTCTGACACAGGCCATCAGGTTTTGATTTAAAATGTCCTGGTATTTCAAAGAGTTCATGATGCCATGCACTCTAACAAGGTTCCCAGGGCCTTTGGAAGAGATACAGGCCCATAGCATCACAGATCCTCCACCATACTTCACAGTGGGCATGAGGTGCTTTTCCACATACTCATCTTTTGTTTTACGCCAGACCCACTTAGTGTTTGTTGCCAAAAATCTCTATCTTAGTCTCATCTGACCAAAGCACACGGTCCCAGTTGAAGTCCCAGTACTGCTCAGCAAACTCCAGATGTTCACGTTTGTGATTGTAGGTGAGAAAAGGTTTTTTCCTTGCATTCCTCCCAAACAGCTTGTTGGCATGTAGATAGCATCTCATGATTGTTATGGAGACTTTGTGACCCCAAGATGCCAGTTCTGTAACGGTGAGTTTAGGAGATTTTTTTTACTTCTCTTACCATCCTCCTCACTGTGTGTGGTGGCAAGATAAACTTGGGTCCTCGTCCAGCCTTGTTTGTCACTGTTCCAGTTGTTTTAAACTTATTAATGACCTCTGACTGTAGATATGGGCAGGTTTATTTTCTTGTAGCCATTGCCTGACTTATTAAGGTCTAAACACATCTGTCTTACTTGAATGGGGTGTTCTATTGTCTTTCCCATGTTGAAGAACGGATAAGAGAAATAGGCCTCTGTGTCACGTCATATTTTTACCCCAGGGAAACAGGAAGTCATGAATTATTAATTAAAAGTTTCTGGATACTATGATCAACTTTAAAAACTTAAGTAAAAAATGACAAAAATGCTTCAGTTACATTTATTTTATAGGAATTGTTAGGGGTGCCAATAATTGTGCAACAGGTGATTTTGTTTAAAAAAAAAAAACAATTTAGTCATACATTTTTTTTGTATTTTTTTAGTTGAAGGTTTATTTAAAGCTTTTTATGTAATTTTTCTACAATTTTCAGTGTGAGATTATGCTTCTGCAATAAAAAAAATGAATTTATTAAAAGCCTAAGAACATACACTATATTGCCAAAAGTATTCGCTCACCTGCCTTGACTCGCATATGAACTTAAGTGACATCCCATTCCTAATCCATAGGGTTCAATATGACGTCGGTCCACCCTTTGCAGCTATAACAGCTTCAACTCTTCTGGGAAGGCTGTCCACAAGGTTTAGGAGTGTGTTTATGGGAATTTTTGACCATTCTTCCAGAAGCGCATTTGTGAGGTCACACACTGATGTTGGGCGAGAAGGCCTGGCTCTCAGTCTCCATTCTAATTCATCCCAAAGGTGTTCTATCGGGTTGAGGTCAGGACTCTGTGGAGGCCAGTCAAGTTCATCCACACCAGACTCTGTCATCCATGTCTTTATGGACCTTGCTTTGTGCACTGGTGCACAGTCATGTTGGAAGAGGAAGGGGCCAGCTCCAAACTGTTCCCACAAAGTTGGGAGCATGGAATTGTCCAAAATGTCTTGGTATGCTGAAGCATTCAGAGTTCCTTTCACTGGAACTAAGGGCCAAGCCCAGCTCCTGAAAAACAACCCCACACCATAATCCCCCCTCCACCAAAGTTTACACTTGGCACAATGCAGTCAGACAAGTACCGTTCTCCTGGCAACCGCCAAACCCAGACTCGTCCATCAGACTGCCAGATGGAGAAGCGCGATTCGTCACTCCAGAGAACGCGTCTCCACTGCTCTAGAGTCCAGTGGTGGCGTGCTTTACACCACTGCATCCGACGCTTTGCATTGCACTTGGTGATGTATGGCTTGGATGCAGCTGCTCGGCCATGGAAACCCATTCCATGAAGCTCTCTGTGCACTGTTCTTGAGCTAATCTGAAGGCCACATGAAGTTTGGAGGTCTGTAGCGATTGACTCTGCAGAAAGTTGGCGACCTCTTCGCACTATGCGCCTCAGCATCCGCTGACCCCGCTCCGTCAGTTTACGTGGCCTACCACTTCGTGGCTGAGTTGCTGTCATTCCCAAACACTTCCACGTTCTTATAATACAGCTGACAGTTGACTGTGGAATATTTAGGAGCAAGGAAATTTCACGACTGGATTTGTTGCACAGGTGGCATCCTATCACAGTTCCACGCTGGAATTCACTGAGCTCCTGAGAGCGACCCATTCTTTCACAAATGTTTGTAAAAACAGTCTGCATGCCTAGGTGCTGGATTTTATACACCTGTGGCCATGGAAGTGATTGGAACACCTGATTCTGATTATTTGGATGGGTGAGCGAATACTTTTGGCAATATAGTGTATCTTAACCAGGGGTGCCAATAATTGTGGAGGGTGCTGTACGTTTTTGATGGCTTTATCAGTCAAAAAATACTAACTAATGTGGCTCATTTATCAAGGTGGACATAAACTGATTTATTTATAAATAATTTAATATTATTTATAAATAATAGTAATAGAATTAACTAAAGAAATATTACATATTAATAAAAATTCAAGAGCACAAGCCAACATAAATCCATTAAGACAAATAATACCAGAAGAAATGCCTCCAAATAAAGGAAGGAAATGCTGCAGTGTCTCAGATGGGGTGCAAGTTGGTTCCATTTGGTTTGGTTCCATTTGGTACAGCACCAATTATCTTTGACACACATTTGAACACATCTTAAACATTCTGTTAGAGCCAGCACTAAATGACTGAAAGTAACAGATATGGTAGATCACAAACTGCAATGTTCTTTATACTATAAGTGTGCTGAATGCCAACATGGACAATCCCTTGTTACCTCACTTAATTCACATTTCTTTAATATACACATTTATTTAATATTTCTTTAATATATTTAGTAAAATATATATAATTTTACTTCAAAATCTGGCCGAAATTTTAGATCTTTTTGGTTTACACAAACATTTACACACAACTTAACCAAAAGATTGATAAATGAGGCCCAGTGTGTTTGAACTTTATTTATGCCTAAAAATTATGAAGGGACAAAATAACATAAAAATGGACTTACAACAAAAAAGAAGCCAATGCTCATCATTTTTGTGGTGCGTCTAATGTCGTGCTTGTTCAAGCCACGCCTCTCAATTAGCTGCTGGGAGATGATATCCCCCACTCCCATCAGAGAGCCTGTTGGATGATCGTAAGGGGACGAGAAAAGATGAGAGAAGAAGAAAACTTGATCAACAAATCAAAATTTTTTAGTAGTTTGGTGCTTCTGCAGTGTTGCTGTCTCAGGTTACTACAATATCTGAAATGTGGGTTTCCTCAGTGCCCAGAGGTTTGAATGATTGTGTGCAGACTGCAGCTGAACACTGTACTGTATCATCTACCACCTCACGACCTTCCTGAAAGGTCTTAGCATTTACATGCACAAATGCTTATCCAGGTGATTCTTCTGGTGGATACAATGGGTGCAATGGTTAGAATGGGTGTAACAGAACCATGGCTTAGGATGTTAGTGCTGAGAAAAGAGTCTGACTGGGTTCTGCTCCAAAATGCTTCAGAGTATGATAAAGTAGGTAATTCCAAATCAATCATATAAAGCAAACTGTATTTTTGAAGTAATGTAGATCAACACACGTTTTTTTCTTTAATTGCCTGTAATATATTACAATAAGGAATCTCATATTGAACAATAGAAATGCCTCAAATGAATAAAAGCTCTATGAGAAATGTGACCGCAAATGACCAGTATTCACATTTTATAAAGCTCTAAAAGCAGCCCTTGCATACAAACCAACCTCTTAGCTATATTGGTATATTAACTTGTTAATGCCTATATTATTATTCTAGATTTACTGTAATAAAAATGTACCTGTATGACCTGCAAGAGAAAACCTACCCTTGATGAGAACAAAAGTTGTCCATCAAGGCATACACAGAAAAAATCATGACTACCCGGAGACAGTCACCAGTGTAAACACTTTGTTGTGATTGAAAATAGTAGCAATTTTAATGACAGGCAGCAATATTGAAGAAGTCTATGAGGGTTTGGAAGAACAAAGTGAAAGATGGGAAGGGTGATGGATCATGACAGATAAAGCCTTACAAAAGTTTTGTTCCAGGTTAAACCTTTCAGAGGACTAACTAATTTCTTTAAACTTAAGCTAAAATGTTCCTGTTCTCTAAAATGCTTTAAATTTCCTTTTTTTTATTTATATAGAAATACTGATTTCTGTTAGTTCAGGCAGCATCTGTGTGTAAATATCAAATTTTGTCCTTAAAGTTTTTGCCTATGCTAGAGACCAGAGTCAATAAATAAAGTTTGTAAGAGGAATTTGCGAAACGCTAAGGACAAATATCAGATATAATGTCATAGTCATGTTTCCATGTTACCACACATCCATAAACATATATAATGTGTACCAAATATATTGACAAAGCGAATGCAAGGTAAGTGTCACAGGGTTCTCTTATTGCACTGTGACTTAACAGCAAATAAGACCATCTATCATTGACTTCTAAAAGTCCCTGATACATTATTGATTCACTCCACATGCAATACTGAGACATTTTAAAGATCAATAGGATTTGTTCAGGATGTTTGCTAAGCAGCTCAACATGTTTCTGAATCTTTGTTATACTAAGAAGAAACTCATATTTGCTTCTCAATCTCCATGCTGATTTCTTACCCTGGATTGAATCAGCAAACTGAGTGAATAAGTTATGTTCAGTCAATATGTGTTTAGTAGCACTGATTACTTATTACGTTACTATAACTAATTATTACACCATATATAATATAAGAAGTATTTTATGATGACTAGCCTACTGTATTTTGCAGCCCATCAAACCACAGATATTATTGTGTGTTTTCCTATGTTGGAGTTAATTGTCAAGCAAATAAAATAACAGTAATTAACATAAATCAATATTTGCTGTGACCTATGCATTTAAACCCAAATCAATTCTCTTACATAAACTACTGTGCAGTTTCATAAGAAAACAGACCAGCAGGCTGTTCTAAACATCTAGAACTTCTGCAGATTATTTCACTTGCTTCTATATCAGGACCACAAGCTCTACAGCTGGTGGGAAGAGTTGACCAAACCATATCTGGAATGGCATTACCATCAGTGGAACCATGCCACTAAGAGGAGAGCCACCAACATCATGAAAGACAAATGTCACCCCCCAGCACAGCCTTTTTACACACTTCCCATCAGGCAGACGCTACAGGAGTGTTAAAACCAGAACATCAAGGCTAAAAAACAGTTCCTCAGACTGAGAGTAACCTCTGAGTACTACCTCATCCTTCATTCACACACACACACAGCAATGCAATATATATCAGAGACTACAGATCTCTGCATTCACTGCACACACATACATTTCTCTCAGTGCAAATAAGACCATGGACCCATCTACATTCACAGAAATTTGCATATACATGTCTTTGTTGCATCACACACTGTACAGTCTCTTGTATTTTGCTCTATTAATAATGTTGCAATTGTAAATTTGTAATTCACACCTTGTGTATTCTATTCTTTCTTTTTTATGTCCTTAACTTATGTCTTAAGCCGCTAGAGGATTCACAGAGTAAGAAGTTCATTGTATTGTGTAACACACTATTTACTGTACATGTACATATAACTCTTACATCTTTCAGTAAACGGGGTTTATTAGCATGCTACCTTAAAGACAAATTTATCTATAAATATGAAACTTTAGGAAAATTCTCTTTGAAGTAAATTCTCAAAAGTCCCTTTTTCTTGTGACACACTGCTGAAGATGCAGGGGTTTACAGAAGAACTGTATAGTGTTTAACACTTCAACACTGTATGTTATAATTATTTACACTGCTTGATAGTCAGTCCTAATAAGGAAAACTAATAAATCCTTAGGTCTTAGGTCCCGAAGGATTAGATATAATAGACTAGATATAATGAAGCGAGAAACAGGAACAGCTGTGAGAGATGAAATATGGCTGCCTGGCTCTCTGGCTCAAAAGCATATCAGCGTTCATTTTTGTAGAAGCCTCCAAAACCCTGCAAATGTACCAAATTCCACAAAAAAAAGGACACAAGTTCATCCCACATACATGAACAATGATTGAAATGTCTCCAGACACACACACACACAGAGATGACAAGACATGAATACGTTTTAGCAGTCACAGCTGCCCTGCTATGACAGCAATTTATTTTGTCATTATTTATTTACTGTGGCTTAAGTAATCACTTATAATATAAAATAAAATAAATGATTTACAACTACTTTTTGATTTAAGATCGACTTTAGGTGTTTAATACACACCGGTCAGCCTTTGAGAAGTATTTTCTACAGCCACAGTATAAATACTTCTAGTGATCTTTGCTTGGTTCTAAAGAAAGAAATAACACTTCACTAGTCAGTGAGTCAATTTTCTCTGTACTATTCAATTAGTGATAGGAACTGAAAATGTCCATTCCCAGTCTTTATGATTTTTACTTGCTGGTGTTCAAATAAACACAACTCAAATATTAAGGGGGGAATTGGCCACAGATCCATCCTGAAATTTACAGGATTGTCACTGACCAAATATCAGGGTTTACAAAGGTCAGTGTGTCTTAATAGCAGATCCTTGCGAGGAAATGTAGTACCTTTTACGTAATGTAACCTTTCATAATATGTCAGAGAACAACTAATAATCCAGAATAGCAGTGTGGAAAGAGACTGGAACCCTGGTCATGCATTTACTGGCTTATCTTATTAAAGCAGGTGTATGGTACAAACACAAACAGGAGCAGCTTGAGGAAGACAATAAACAGACATTTGTCTTTCATACTCTTCTCTTAACAAATACACTACCAGTCAAAAGTTTGGACACACCTTCTAATTCCATGGTCTTTCCTGATGTTTATTTCTTTCTACATTGTAAAACAATGGTGAAGGCGGCTGAAATACACAATAATGTCCTTTGAACAGTTGATATTGAGATATGTCTGCTACTGATGCTCTGTAAAGCCTTCATAACGGCTCTAATCTGAGGTGCTGTTAATTGGTGATTTCTGAGGCTGGTAACTCTAAATGAACTTCTCCTCTGCAGCAGAGCTAAGTTTTGGTCTTGCTTTACTGGGATGGTCTTCATGTGAGCCAGTTTCATCATGGTGCTTGATGGGTTTTGCAAATGCACTTGACAATACTGTTCTTGCAAGAACTATTCCCGAACACCTGACCTTTGTGTCTTAAAATACAACTGACTGTTGTTTTTTGTCATTACATATGGATTACTTAAGTCCATGTGTGTTATTTCATAGTTTTGAAATCTCCATTATTGTTCTAGAATGTAGAAAATAAATCCCTAAACTAAAAACACTGAATTAAAAGGGTGTCCAAACTTTTGACTGGTAGTGTATATAAGAGTCACTTCGGTGAAAGTGTGGTAGCAACCTGCAGGGGGCTTTGAAAATTTTCACAGCTTTGTTCTGGAAACAGTCATCCAGATTATTTTGGATATCTAATAGCAGTAGGTGAAGATGACTCAACTTGTATGACAATGTAATGAAGCACCGGAAGTGTCAGGAGTAGAATCCATGAGCAGTTTATTACAGATAACACAGGGCAAAAATCATAGAAAAGAAAACAAATGCGGGTCAAAACCGGAAAACACACTAGCGAGGGTAAACAAATCCGAAGCGCAAAACAGAAGAGACAGAGTCAAAAAGGCAGGCGAGGTCATATAAAAATAATCCAATAACACTAGGCAAAGGCAGTAGTCAAAAACAGGCAAGGGTCAAAGCACAAGAAACATTCACAGATATACTAAGCACTCAGTATGTCACGTGGGGACAATACTTCGCGTTGAACCAGGTGTGTGTGTGGTTTAATTGTCCATGAGAACTGGTAGTGGATCACGTGATTAATTAGAACTCAGGAAAGGGCTCCCTCTGACGTGTAAACTCCTGATGGGACGTGACAAACAATTCTCCCTAACGTTAATTAGGAGTAGAAGTTCTACTACAAACTATAAGACAAATAAACATGAGGAGCCATTGCTACAGGAACGTTTGAACATCCTGAATAACCTGTGACAAAACACACATTGTGAAATTACTCAAACCTAGCTATTGTAAGTGACATAAAATACAGTCTATTAAAAAAAGACCTCAAGATTAACTATAAAAGAAAATTTCAAATCATATAAATAATTGCTTGTTGCCATGTTTAATCAATGCAACAGTAATTATCAAATACTCTACTGAATGGAGATTGATGAATTCTGCTGAAATCACAAAACAATTCTCTACTTTCTATCCTTGAAGAAGTGCCTCTTGTGGCTAGCAGCCATGCCTGACACATTCTGTATTCCAGCTGAAATGATCTGTGATCAGTTTGGCGCACACCTCACCTCAGCATGCTAACTGATCCATGGGAAAAAACAGCATAAAGCCATTTAGTTGATGACACTGATATAATACCTTGTACTCTTATTTAGTACTCTTAGCATACTACTGATTGTTCTTTTACACATAGCACTAGAGTTAATCCATGACTAATGTCTCCACAACTGATGAGTCATTGGCCTTAACAATCCTTTCAATAAAGTTTTATTTTCACTGTTTTAATGATTTCTAGCCATCAAGTCTTCAGTCTTCTTCAATTTCAAGAAGCACATTAAATATTACTTGAGTGCACTCAAAAACAGCACAGCTTACTGAGGTACTAAAATTAATTTTGTTTTAGTCGTTTAAGCATTCAAACATCTATATTCAACTCTAAAATAGCATAAAGTAAACAGGGGAAAAAAAATATTACCAAAGTGTCCATCTTCCGTGTTTGTGATCTCTTTTGGAGCTATAGGAAACCTTCCAACACCCATGCTGCCTACTTTCATGCTCATTGTTATGGGACCAGCAAGAAAAGTTCAACTTAATTTGACCTAAAATATAAAATGATGTGTGATTTTGGGATTCTTACCAGCTGTTATTATTTGCACAGTCCACGGTTTTTTGTCCATTACCACCTGGTAAGATCTCCAGAGACGTGCTATACTCATCTTTCTCTGTAAGGCAGAGAATTTGGGAAATCAGTTTAATACACATCTGCATGTGAAGCGTTTTTTTTTTTTTTTTTTTAAAAAAAAGAAACCATACAATAGATATTACAGTGTGTGATAATCTGGATATTAAGCAACAAATTTACAATAAAGCTTTAAGAAGTTTACTGAATGCACAGTGTACATGTCATGACTACATTAAACAGTAAATTACGACTTGGCAATGACTTATTTAATATTCAAAAATTAGCAACTAGTTTCATGGAACTTGTCTTTTATAATGTGAAACTACTGGCCTGTGTAAGAAAAACTAAATATTATATTGTGAAATTGAGTTATCATGATAAACAACAATCAGCCATAAGATTAAAACCATCTGCCTAATATTATTGTCTTCACCCCCCTTTTGCCGGCAAAACAGCTCTTCCCTGTCAAGGTATGGATTCTGCAAGATGGTCTTTGGTAGTATTCTATGCTTTCTTGCAGCAAGTTTTTAGCTACAGATCTGGTAAGTCCTTTAAGTTGTAAAGAGCTGCCTCCATGGATCAGAAATGTTTATCCAACGTATCCTACAGATGTGCCATTGGATTGAGAGCTCTGGGACTTGTAGGCCACATAAACACCTATAATTCATCATCATGTTCCTCAAACCATTCCTGAACAATTTTTGTATATGTGTCAGGGAGCATTATCATACTAAAAGAGGCTGTGTCAAAGTGACATCTACATGAATGCCAGGATCCATGGTTTCCCAAACAGACCATTGCCCAGAGCATCACACGGCCTCCAAAAGCTTGCCTTCTTTCTATACTGTATCCTGGTCCCAACTCCTCTCCTGGTTAGCAATGCACACCCACCCAGCTATCATTTTTCAGTCTGGACACTTTCTTCTATTGCTCCATGGTCAAGTTCTGATGCTTACATACCCACTGTTTAAGTTTTCACAAGCGAACAGACAGACCAGCATGCAGACTGCAGTCACACACACAGCAAGCTGCAATGCGCAGCAAAATGTGTTTTAACATCACAGTCAGCTTTAATGCTTTCAACAATTTGTGCTACAGTAGCTTTTCTGTGGGACTGAAGACAGGCTAGGCTTCATCCTGCATGCACATCAGTGCATCTTAGCCCAGGACCATTCTGCTGGTTGACCGCTTATCCTGCTTTGGAAGACTTTTGGTCGGTACTAACCACTGCATACTAGCAAAACCCCACAAGACTTGCTGTTTTGGAGGTGATCTGACCAAGTCGTGTAGCCAGCACAATTTGGCCCTTGTCTAAGTTGCTCAGATCCTTAACACTTAACCATTTTCCCATACACTTTGAGAACTGACTGTTCACTTGCTGGCTAATAAACCCTGCGCTGTAACATGTGCCATAATGAGATGATAATGTTATTAATCTCACCATTCAGGTGGAGGTGGTTTTAAACTTTTGGCTTTTAAAGTCTTGTCTCTTTGCCTTCAGACCCAAATAAATGTATTTGAAGTAAATTATTAGTTATATCCATGCACTGCTGAACATGGACAGAGACTGTACAATTGATTCATTGACTTTTTAACATTAAGCTAAAAATATAACTAGCACAGTGATATCATTAATACCATTTCCACTAACCAGAAACGGCATTGTTCCAATTTTCTGCATGCAAGCATGAACACTGAAGCTACTGTCTGTTTCATGCACAAAGGGTCAGTTTACAAAATACCTACACTACAGGTAACATGTATGATATATAGCACTCTAACGATCATTAAATACTGTCAAAGAAATCCTACCTTCGTATAATCTACGCTGTCCTGCTAAAAGTAACCCTAGCCTAAATAACTGTCGAACATTCAGCTACTTATTTACTCCAGTTTAGTTTACTCAGAGAGATAAGGCTAGATAGTACACAGTCTATAGGAAATACCGCATTAGAACGGTTAGGTTAGTTTCTATAACAGAGCCAAACGACGGCAGCAGACACTTTACATTGAAACACTGCTTTGTACAAGTCGTCCAGCACAAAAAGGTTGATCTTGAGCTCTTCAAAGTTGAACTCCAATAACGTGTACACATATACCGAAGACACAATACAAACCCGGAAGTGTTCTCAGTCCTCTCAGACCGCCCACTTTTTCAGCGAAGTAAACCTCCTGTTCATATTCTGGAAATATAAGAAAAATGACCTAATGAGAATTATTTTAAGTCAAAGAAAAAAAATAAATACATGCAACAACGCAGAAAAGGTAAGACTACGTACTTATTGCCTTGTAGGAAAAGAACTACTGTTCCCATAATGCATTGCAAAGAAAGGCACGGAGTCGCTGGTATTTGAGCGCGCGCTGTGACGAGGTTTTGAATCATGATTAACTGTGCTAGCTTTTAATATCTGACATTATCTATGAGACAATAAACACTACTCAGTAAACAACAATCAACATTTATACTCAACACAGACTATCTAAGATATCCACCCGCGCAAGTTCTTCCATAAATTACTTAGTAAAGTCTGTTCACACCGTGAGAGATGTACACGCTGGCCTGGTACATTAAGGTAGAGATAATGTGCTCTCAACAGATACTGTATCTAAACTTGTGTGAGAGGGAGGATTTTACTGTATCATGTAATGGAGGCTCAAGCCGAGTTCATCAACATGACTATGAGACACAATAATTTGGACACACATGGCCAAAATTTCCCTAAAGAAATAAGATTTTATTAATGTATTAATGTGCTTTATTTATGTACATTACATAACAGATAATATGATTTTAAAAATAAGTTTTTGCATGTTTTAATCTTAAAATAAATAAATAAATAAATAACATTCTCTGACATTATTGAAAGAAAATCTTTCCAGGAAAATCATACAGACATCATCGTATTGTAATACAAACAACAGTTTAATGATTTTGGAAAGAAATCTGTCTTTTGAAAAATAATTGCCTAGCTTACTATATATATATATATATATATACACTACTCACAAAAAGTTAAGGATATTTGGCTTTTGGGTGAAATTTATGGCAAATGTAAAAAGTTCACGCTACAGTGATATATCATGAAAGTAGGGCAATTGCCCTACTTTCATGATATATCACTGTAGAAGCATGTAATGGTAAAGTAGAAGCATGCAATGGTGATTTCCTCATCTCAAACAATTTATTGAAACAAAAGCCAACAACAGTGGTGGGTATACAACAAAAAAAAATGTCTCAATAATTTGTCATGTGCCCTTGACCATGAATTACAGCTTGACAACGACGTCTCATGCTGTTCACGAGTCGACTTATTGTCTGCTGAGGCATGGCATTCCACTCTTCTTGAAGAGCAGGGTTACGAGCCTCTACATGGCGACTCGACTGATCCCATAATATCACTGTAGCGTGAACTTTTTACATTTTCCATAAATTTCACCCAAAAGCCAAATATCCTTAACTTTTTGTGAGTAGTGTATTTCCACCATCTCTTACTGATCCTGTTTTTAAGCAGAGACAAAGGCAAGGCATCAGATGTTTTAAAGCCTTGTACAAGGAAGGTACCTTTTGTAACAATGAAAGTTATCTTATGAATGTTTTGTTTTTATGAATTAGACATTGTGCTTTTAATTTATTTCCTATGTACCCTTCTCTATCTCCTCATGGCCCTCAGGGTCAATATTGATGTTTGCTCTGCTACTGCAATTTTTATGGTTCCAAAGGTCTAGTCTCAGTTTAGCTCCAAAAAATTAAATATTTTAGCTTTTACTTCTTTATTAGCTAGGCGCTATATTCTACTCCACTGGAAATACAATAAACCCCCAACTATATTTAAATCTTTTTAAATCCTTCACCAGTGCATTCTTTCTTTTTTATTTTCTATCTGATAGACCTGTTTTTATTTCAGCCTAATGATTCCCTCCTGCACTTGGTTGAACTGCATATTGAGAGTTTCGATGACGGCTTTATCTTCTTAATTTTTCATTAAATAATGAGAAAACAGACTGTACTATTTTTTAATCTATGAAAATGAAGGGTCTATTCAAAAAAATGACTGTAATTCCTATTTAATGTAATAACCCACACTGAATTAAAGCGGAAAGTTTACACTTCAATCATATCTTGCTTTATTGCTTCATTTCACAAATCAATTGTAGTTGACTGTACAATGTGCAATATCTTATTGCACCACAAGATGACAGCATGGCCCCTGATACAGATGATCGCTGCTTATGGCTTTAGGAGTCACTTGATGACACCCTGTTGTAATTTTCTTGAATCTTGTAGACTGAACACTAAGATATAGTGACATATAAAGCTTTTTCAATATATAGCATTCCCTTCTGACACACAGGCAAGTGATTTGGGCTTGATCACCCCAGTGCAATAACAGTTTTACACTTTGGTCCATAGCTCATAAATTGGATGTCCTAGAAAAAAATCCTTTTTCTACTGATTCCTTGATTTCAACCAAACAAATAAGCCACAAGGACTATTTAGCTCCACTTCAATAGATTTTGAGCTAATTTCCTGAAGTTTTAGTACTTTCCCAAAGTAGTCCTTGAATTTTTGGCCCGTCTTTGCACCTTTGTGCCAATTTGATTTTATTTATATAGCAGCTTTAACAATAGACTTTCCACAACACAGCTTTCAGAGAATAAATCTGTATATTGAATTAAATTTGTCCCCAATGAGCAACCCAGAGGTGACTCAGACAAGAAAAAACGCCCTGAGATGACATGAGGAATACACCTTGAGAAGAACCAGACTCAAAAGGGAACCAGCCCTCTTCTGGATGACAACAGATTATCAGTCACTACTCATCCATAGCTGTACACTACAGATCATTTTTATTTAAATTTAAGTATGAAAGTAATGTTGTATTTTATTATTAGAGAGATTATTAGGTATTGTATTGTTTATGGTTTTCATTTTCATGACAGCATGTGCAAATGCATGTAAAAGTTCAAAATACAGCCACTGGGATCTGTAAATTATAATTTAATTCAATTAAATGTTATTTGTATAGTGATTTTAACAATGGACACACAAAATAGCTTTACGTAAACATGTACATTCCTGGTACCTTTGGGGTTGTTTGCATGTTCTCCCCATGCTTCCTGGGGTTCCTCTGGCAGTCCAAAGTCCAACAACATGCGTTGTATATTTAAAAAGTGTAATAAGTGTAAACAAAAAATTCGCTGTAGTTTTCAAATTTGTTGAAATCTTATACTGTTCAGTGAGGGAGAGAGTGAGAGAGAGAGAGATGAGGGCTTATTTATGTTGATTAAAGTAATGATGTGTTGAACATGTTTGGAACAGACCTCTTACAAGCTAATATAAAGGGCTAATACTTGCAAGTTTGAGTTATAATGTATATGCTTGCTTGCTATGATCTATGCTCTGATAAATCACTAAATATCTGACCCAATAATGTCAAATTCTCTAAACATCTTGTTCAATGTTTGATTAAATGCTGACATATTACACAAAAAAACTAAATAAAAATCAATTACATTATGTAAACCTAGTGAATTGGAGTCAGATAACTAGCTTAAGTAATATTGGAGTCAGTTCATTAATTAGAATTTATAATCTGTATGTTTCTGACATTGATTTGAGGAGAGCAGTGTATAATATGACCTCGCCCTACAGGTATTCAGTAATATACATGAACACATGTATTGTGAACTTATTTTTCTCCAGATTTTGTGGCTTATCGCAAAACAAATTGCTGTTTTGCTAACTTAACCCCCCAACCATGACAATTCCATTACAGACCACCAGAGGACAGCCTCACTCATGTTTTGATTTCTTCTTTTGTTGTCTGGCTCGTGTCCTGTCATTGTGCACACCTGTTTTGTGTTTCCCCTCATAAGTGAACATTAAAGTCTTATGTCACCTTATTTGCTGAGCATTGTTCATTGTCTGAGTGCACTGCATTTCTGTTTAGTTTCTGTTTTAGTTATTGCTTTACAGTTCTTTTGGCTTTTTCCTTACTTTTGTTTGGTTGTTGAATAAAGTTGATCTGCAGTTGAATCAGCCAGAAATGTTACAGAATTCTCAGATGTTACAGAAAATAGATGAAGCAGTAGGTGGCAATGCTGAGCCTTAGCCTCATATCAGCATCAGCAGCAGTTTGATATTTTCTTCTGCATTAAACTGGATGTTCTTCATTGTCAGTGACCTCAGTAGCCTTTAGCACACAGAGTGAGTGGAAAATAAATGTTTCTGGTTAGTAAACCCTGTTTATCATGAGCCAATAAAATGAGGTTAGGAGCAATTTTGAGACACCTACATGATCGTCTGTGCACGATACTCTCATATGTTCACAAAAACATAGATGCAGAATTATAAATCAGAGTATAGCTAGCAAATATTGGATGAAATAACTTACAAATTCTCACATTTTCTTTTCTTGCTAAATAAGGGTTAAGATAACATTATTTTAAATTGCTTTTATATTGATACACTAAAATGTCAATTTATAATTAATGTGGAATAATGTGGTCATTAATCATAGGTTCTGCCTTGGAGTCTATATCAATAAGGTAATAATACTTCTAAAATTTAGAAGTAATCTACAGATAAGGCCTCCTGATGAAAAACATTTTAAAAAAGCTTTAAAGTTGAGATCAAAAAGAACAACTTGCATATCAGTAACTGTTTATTTCAAGAACAGCAGTATTATATTAGGAATTGAGTAGAGACTATTACTTAATTTGTAATTAGGTACAGGAATCTAATTTGCCATCAGGTTATTATCCCATATATATATCCCAGACACATATCTCAACCATTCCTTTGGCTTAACTGTGCAGAGCAGACACTGTATAGATAAATGTGTATGAAAACCTTTGAATGCTTTAGAGCCCTTGTTGCAATATCATGCAAGACTTGCAATGCCATAGTTGAGATTTTAGTTTGATTTTAGTTAGTTTGGCGGGTTCATTAAAGGCTCTTTGGCATAATAACTACAGACAATTTGGGAGCACATGCAATTGCTGGACTTGTTCTGGTGAACAAGTCGGGTCTATTGAATCCAACCAGAAATTCCCTTAAAAATGAGAAAAACAGTTAAAAGTACTCCCTTTCATATTGTTTGACAATCATTCATTCAGAATAAAAATGTGGAGGCAAATAACTCACTTGGCCGGTAATTCTGGACCTTAATGTGAAGTTGCTGCACCAGTTTTGACATCAGAATCAGTTGCTTTTCCTGGGATCATAGTTCTCAGAAAAATAGCTGAAAAGTTTATTTTGTGGGTATAGTTCTCCATTATGATATGTCATGTTATGGATAGAGGACAGTTGGATGGCTACTGGAATATAAAAAATGGGAGACTGTGTATGAAGAATGGAAGTGTAAAAAAATTAAAACTAGACTACCATGACAACACAACAATTATACAGTAGTTATGTGGTTATAGGGTCTTCTTGGTTAAACCGGATCCAACCAGTGCTGTGGTATCAGTCTAGTCAGCCATTGCTAACTCCCAGATGAATGTGAAATTCTGGGATTTATAATGGTGACTGATGAGGCAGTGTTCCTCTCTCTCCTCATCTGATGCTGCTGATTTGTGTAATTGTTGTTTTCTCCCATATCTTTGATGAGGACAGGGGGATAACATACAGTACATGACTCCTTCTGTCTTTCCTGACTCTCCCTGCTGGAGTCTTGTGGATTGTAGATTGCTGGTAACTTCAAGTGGGTGTTAGAGGTGGTGCAGACTGTGACCATCCCAGACAGGCAGAAGTTTTTATAAACAAAAACTGTATGCTCATGCTCTAATACCAGTGATCTTTTGACACTGTGTCCAGCATTCTTGGTATGATTTATTGCTGGATTGTTAAAGGCATGTTTTGTCTGGCAAAGCTTTTGGTTTTGAGATTCACTTTACCATCAACAACCAATGCTACCTTGTATGTAAGCAACAACAAACAGCTACCATTCTCAACATGCCTGGTGAACTTTCAAACCTGTTGCGTAGGCTTGCATCCATTACCCCCATACCTGTCTCATTTATTCTGCCTCTATTCACATCTGGCAATTACAATACCACCCAAAATGCTAAGGATTTTTGATGCAATGTTCATTGCACCTTTTCCTACAGTAATGCATACTGAGCAGTGTAGCAGCAGTATTGACACCAGGGTAACAGCAACGTTAACAGCAAAAAAGATCTGATAAATACAAATTTTAGAGTGTGGTGTAGAGTGGTATTCATACTGGGTTAGGCCTTTGACTAGACACTAAACATTATTGGGGATGCAACTATATTCCCTACTTGGCCTTCACAGTGCAAATAACCATACCAGGTTAAAGAGGAAGGAACAGTTTAGAAAAATGTCCTATATTTGGTCAAGCCATATGGACCGCTTAATGCACCATATATCAGTAATATGCAGCAGAGAAGGTTAGGTCAGTTTGTCATTGCTTATATTGACAGTCTTTTAATATACTCAAGAGATCTCAAGGGACACATTCAACATAATGAAAAATTTGCCAAGTCTCATCAGCTTTTTGAAAGAAAATCTAATTCATAGATTATTTATTAAGTAAGAACTGGTGTTTATGAAAGACTCAACAGTCAGTGAGTGGCCCATTTCCAAAACATAAATTTCTGATTCTAAGACTGAAGGAATGCTGAAGGAATAGCAGCATTAGCTAGAAGTGGCAGAGCATCCTTACATCGTGTTTATGGATAACCAAAACTATTCTTACTACAGTGATCAGGAACAGAGTTTGGTACCAGCACAGAACATATTGCATCCCATCATAATGAGGGAATTTCCATTATTTTGGTCTGACTGCACAGCTCCACGACCCTGAGATCATCCCAAAAAAGCTCCCTGTTGGCTCCCATAATGAGCTCCTCACCATCACTGCCAAGTCACTAACCAGACTACTTTTCTCATAATACACTGCCAACTGGCATGTCAGAAACCAAAACACATGCACAACCAGGAAGTAACAATTCATCCGTTCATGATTATCTGAGTACTGATTTGGTTCACCTGTCTCTGGTTCATGCTACTGCCTTATAAAAGCAAACACGAGTCCACAGTTTCTTTGCAAACTCTCACTGCAGCTACTGACATGAGCCTTTCTTTATTCAAAACTATGCTTTTAGTTTTGACCATAGCTCATTCTTCCAGTTCCTTGCCTTGTTAGCCAATAACCTGATCTTATTGCCTCTCATTATCAGTTTGCCTTGCAGTTTTATTTGCCTACTTCATGTTAGAATAAAACTATAAACTGTGATTACATCTATGAGTTTGTGACTACTGAGTGAACATCCTGTCATGAATGTAAGGCCGATTGTAAGTACTAAGCATGTCTTACTTTATTAAATACCACTTTTTCATTGTTATGATTATTAAATTGGTTTTATTAAAAGTATATGCAATCCCAACAAATTATTAAAAATTATTTTTTTTTAATTTTTAAAAATTAATTCATTCAAATAGAAGTAACATGATCAGATATAGTCCATTCAGTGTAATTAAGATGATAGAATAAAATGTATAACTAAAATGAAACATTAGGCAAGTTAGGTTACATTCAAAAAATCTTTTAGAAATATTAAAAATATTTTTAGTCTGTTTGTGTTCTGCTGAAGCTGCTGCCTGGCAGAGGGGTTTGTGCCATTAACAGCTGCTTAGACCAAACTTGGCGCAAGACAGCATGGTGGATGCAACTGGCAGTATTACTTCACTGTCAGTTTTATTCTGGCCAGACATGCTTGCTCTCAGGGTTGACGCAACTGAAGTGCAAAATTTGTAACTAAACACACACACACACACATACTTAAAGGCTAAACATAGTTGTTAAATATAACCTCACATATGTAGATGATGATTAAATAGCTAAATCTTGTCCTAATATTTCATCAGAAGAGAAAATCAGATCAGTGGCAACGGAGGAACAAAAGATAAGGATAGAAAATTGTATGTAATTACTACTTTTGTCTGTTTTCAGGAAACAGAGTATCAGTTTGCCCCCTACATTTGCCCACCACCTGTTGGACATGATGATTAAACAAATTAATGACTGTGTGTCTGTGTGTGTGTGTGCGTGTGTGTGTCCGCGCGTGAGAGTGCAAGAACGGGATGGGGGAGCAAAAAAAAAAAACAACCAGGAATTTGGTCATATTTATATCAACAATGTCTGACAAAACAGTATAATTATCCCCCTGGCCCCATCTAATCTTTCAGCTTGTAGCACATTTGCCATCTTGTTTCCAGACAAGCTGCAGAGCCATGCATCTTTAAGCACATCATAATAACAGCTCTGTTTGAATCCATGGGCTTTATTGGGTAACTTACAGACATTATGTGGAATTAGTCCAGATTGATTACAAAGGAGGGTCAAGGAGAGGCTTACTGGACCCATCATGAGGAATATGGCCTTGCATAAATTTTCTAAATAAAAAATCCATTTTCTAATAAACTAATAAATAAGTGAGAGATAATTTTGTGCATTATTTGGCAAAATAAAAATAGGAAACAGAAATGCAAATTTAAGAATTGAGCTATATAATAGAGCAACAACCTGAATTTATTTAATTAAAATTCAAATAGACAGTTATTAGGTCAGAATTTAAGATATTTTAATCAATATTAAAAGATACTCAATGGAAGCTAACTGTAGACATAAAGAAGGTGCTAATTGGCCTCACTTATTCATAAACAATAATCATACCATTTGCAACACCTGTGCAAGACTGAATTTAGGAAGACATTACAAAGAGCAACTGGAATAAACAAGCACAAAGGCACACCACCTGAATCCAGTGGGTACAGCAGCAAAAACTTGGAATTGAGCACATTATTATTTTGACATGCTTGTACTCATTGGTTTGATTGAACCAGGAGAATAATCAAGTTTGCCCACAAACCCAGAGAACATATCTCAACAGTGACTTGCTGGATGATTTTGGAATGACACACTCCCATAGGGAAGGCACTCACAGTGTAATTAGAACATTAGGGGACTGTTTCTAAGTGGGTGGAGGCAGCTCCCCTGGGGAAACTTGAGCCGACGGTCTTTCTGAGGTCGAGGCTAATCACCAAATCACTCATGGGAGACCCTGTTTAGTGTGTATACAATCATGATGCATCACCAGTTCATAGTTATTTTAATTAGACCCAATTAGGAGATAACCATTATCAATGGTGCCTTGAAAACTATACTTTACATTATAATCAAAAATGTAATACATACAATGTTAACAAAACAGTTTAACAGAAAAAGAATATTAAATATACTGCATTAGATCTTCACAATATCAGCACAATCTTGGAAAAAGTGTGTGGATATTTTGGTAATGCATTTAAAAAGTCTCAATACATCTTTTTTTTTTTGTTTTTTTTTT
The DNA here is from genome assembly GCF_019097595.1 of Hemibagrus wyckioides. Lineage (NCBI taxonomy): Eukaryota > Metazoa > Chordata > Actinopteri > Siluriformes > Bagridae > Hemibagrus > Hemibagrus wyckioides. The sequence goes on along the minus strand of NC_080715.1, from coordinate 35,323,317 downwards.
ACATATTTGTAAGCATAAAATAAGCAAAAATGTTTTGCTTGAGTATGGAAGAAGCAAATGATGATATACTTAATCACTTAGCGCATTGTTTTATTCTCTGTGTGGTTGCTCCTCCAGCATTTGTACTTCAAAAAGGTCAAGTTCAACATAGTGACCTCCCAGAAGGGGCAGCTGGCCTGGATATGGTTACGAATTCTGTGTTGCTGAAATGTAGGAACTAGCATGTCATTGAAGCATTGGTGATTATTTAACGTCATCCTTGTAATGCTTGCTATGTTAATTAAGCCCCAGACTCTGCTCCAGCAGGGGAGTCGCTATGGGCTCGGTCTGGCTGCCGCAGTTCACTATGTGCTATGGATGGTATCTTCAGCGGCGTTCTCTAAATGTACGTAAGCTCCCTGAGAGAGTATTCAGTTTGCTGCCAGATGGTAATTTAAGAGGCCCTAAAAATGCTTTGTAATGCTGATTGTGATACGTAGATGTGATACATAGGACAGTCTATGCATAACACTTAAAAGAGCAGAAATAAAAGCAATAAGTATGCAGTTATGTATCTTGCTAAAGCATGAAAGCATTAAAGAATTTGTCTTTTTATGAAGCTTCTGCAATGTCTGTGCTCCTTATACTAAACCCCTAATTACAAAGAGAACTGCACAAATAATTAGGATTAAAAAGTATTGATCCACATTACTTATTATTAACAGCACAGAGCTAATAAAAATATATGACTAAATATTTCCATTACTTTCTATACATCAGTAAAAAAAGAGTAAATAAAAAAATAAAAGGCCTTCGGGACAGTGGTTTGATTTAGTTTTTATGGATACTTGTATAATCATAATTTAAATAAAAAAAATACAAAATTAAAATATGGTTATGAAAGAATATAAACTTTAAAGGAGAAAATACATTATACATATACATTAGAGATGCTTTGCTGTCTGTTACTGAAATCAAAATATTGTATCTCTTGAGTTATCTCCTGGTTTCCTTGCTGCTGCAGCTCAGTGTGCAGTAAATGGGGAGCACTATACAATTTACACTAGAAATAGGAAGTGAAGGTCTTCTGGGAGACACTAAATTGAAACTAAGGCTGTTCCTGATGGACCACAGGAAATGCCTGCAAAATGTAGGCATATCAAAATGGCAAAAAAGTCTGTTAGTGCCCAATGATATTAACTGAATAGCTTTTAATGTTTTCTGTTCCTCTGAGAGTACTTGCAAAGTTGAGGTGAGACTCTCGTTGAAGCCACATGGTTTTGATATAACTTTCAGCTCACAGTAGAGCTCTGTGATCTCTCTTTCTCTGTGCCTCACAGCTTATTGCTGTATTTCAACTTGGAAAAGAAAAATGCAGAATAGAAACTGAAGCAATTACTGTTGTAATTATTGTCATTACTTTCAAATCTGGCATAAAACTTCTCTCATTGTGTGTGTGTGTGAGTATTTTTGGAAAAGCTGTTGATGAATACCAATAACCCTTAATTTAATGGCACAGCAGACATGACTGCTATGTTTAATTATATTTTTAAGAAGTGCCTCAGTGACTCTCAGTCAGACCTCCCTTGCACCCTTCTCATGCCACACTCCAAAAAAAGAGCTTTAGAATAGTTTTATACCCATGCCAAGATCTATGTGTCAGTGCAGTTTCATCACAGGTCTAAAGAGATTGCTTGGTTTTTGGTCTGACGTGCTATGAATTGTGAGATGCTAAAGCTAAAGGTCAAAATATTTATCCAAATGCTTATGCTTTTACTTATTGTTTTTTAATTATTGTTTTCAGTGGTGGGCAAAGTACACATCTCTACTTAAGTGAAAGTACAGATACCCTAGTTAAAATGTTACTCTGGTAAAAGTAGAAGTCCTTAATTTGAATTTCTACTTGGCGTAAAGTACAAAAGTGGTTGTATCCAAATCTACTTAAGTAAAAAATTACTACATTTATCCAAGCTCTAATGTTGTCACTTTTTGTAATTAACTATTCATTTTATGTCAGAAGAATCTGTCACTCTAGGTCTGAGAAATTATCATGAGGTCAGTTAACATTATTTTAAATCAAGGAGTGCAAGGGGAACATGGGGGCTGTAAAGCAGCCGGACTTGAGATCAATTAGGTTTATCTTTATTAAGATTTATGTTATACTTAAGATAGTAACAAATTAAAACCTGGTAAAACACTTTACCCTGTAAATGTTGAAATGACACATTTGTTTGTGTGTTTGTGTGTGTGTGTGTGTCAGTGTTTACAGGGCACAGGTATTTGTGCATGGACACTACACAAGAAAAATGACTATTATATAAATAAAGGGTCTGTAGCTTGTAAATTGTTTCCTACATAAAGTGCTAAAAAATAAAAAAATAATACATTATGGCAGAAGAAAATATGAAGTACTACATTTTACAGTCTGAATTGGTAACTTCTGGGAATTAGTTTTAAGCAAATGACAAGCAATGATCTAAGCAGATTCACTTTAACAGAAACTTGCTCTACAGATTCAGAGGGAAAAAACTAAGTTCAGCACAGTCAATATTTCAGGATTTAGTAAGTAATGCTTTGGTGTTTGATGGGCAATTACAGTATTTGTGCAGTAATCTTATCCTGCTTTACATAAAAAAACTATGAAAAAAATTTACTTGGTGACTGGTCAAATATTAACAATAAAAGTTGAGCTAATGGGTCATTGTGTTGCTGTATAACATCAGTAGTGTTAATACAGACTGCTGCACAAGAGTTACTGATTACGTTAGCTTACTTTAACTAAAGCGTAACTAGCCATACATGACATAATTAATATAATGACAGAATTATTCACATACACAAGAAAATCCTTCATTGCTGCGATGGTAACATTAGATTCATATTAAATAAAATCATGATTATCACAGGATGTGCTCACCTGTACGTTTTCGCAAATGTGATGTTGAATTCTTGTAAAAAGGAACCTACTGTTCTACAACTTAAAACAAATCCTGCAGGTAAGGCCACATGCTATAGATGTGCAGGATGGTGGGGTGCGGTCAAGGTTTTCTTCCATCGTGGGCTACAGTAAATATTTTTGTGATTCCTAATCATTTTTTTAAACAATAATTTTGTGAAACTCCTTGAACTGAATGCTTGCTTCATCTCAAATACATTGTGGTTGTGCACGGAAGCAAAAACTATGAAAACTCTGTCACTGTCCAAGTACTTATGGTCATGTGGGTAGATGACTACATCACAAGCCAAATATCTGAAGTTAGCAACAACATAAGTTACGACCAGAATGTTAGCTAGCAACAGTATGTGATTATTTAATGCTAGCAACCTTACAAGCCATCATATGAGTGAGGACAAACCATTTCTTTTCTTTGTCCTACTTCAGTGTGGTTTCTTTTCTCTGCTCTAAGTTTTATACTAATTACACTATTTTATTCATTAAGGGAATCTGATTTGAAGTGAATATCGATAAACGTTTGGTGGTGTACCTGAATCTGAATCCAAATCCCATAGAAACTCTGAATATTTTCTATACATCCATTTTCTGCACAAACACTATAGACAATTTTAGAGATGCCAGTTAGGCTACAACATGTCTTTGGCCTGGAGGAAGAAAAAAACAGAGTACATAGCATGGAAAGAACACACAAACTCTGTGCACACAGTGGGGATGCAGGAATCAAACCTGTAACCCTGCAGATGTGAGGCTAATCATACACCCAGTGCATATATACAACATACATGACTTGATGCTTACAACTTCTTGTTGCTTGTGGTTATGTTACTTTTTGCATTTTGATTACAGCTTTTGGGAAACTGAAATCCAAAGTGCTGCCCTGCCAGAAGCTGTAAACTCTTTTATAACTGAACAAAATTAGTTACTTACTATTTACTTTACAGTAATGCAGTTGTAATTTTTTTTACTTGTTAATTATGAAAACAGTATTAAATTTAGTACATTTAATTAATAATCAATAATAATTATTTTAATAATATATTTTTTCAAACTTAATTGATTTATTGATTAGTCGCCTCCAGTTCAAAACTTAAAATAGAATGAATGCAAGTATACTTCCTGAAAATAATTTCCCTCTAAATGATTGTTTTCTGTCAATTCACTCAAACCTCTCCATCAGAAGTGTACTTTAACATCTACCATTTTATTAATAGACAAATGTTCAGTTTCCCCAGACTTCCAGAGAGTCAGTGGCAAGTAGTACTATATATAGTTGCTTTCTCCTTATCGTAATGTGGCCTTATGAACCTTCAGGAATGTGTATGGTAATGTTACAGGAGGTTGTACATTCAGCTCACAGAGACGGACAAGAACAGAAACATGATTGAAACTTTATTCTGTTTTACAAGATAGTGTAAGATGTGGAGGCCTTGATAGTTGCCATGCTGATGCAGAGATAATGAATTAGTTTTTCAGGGGCTGCTTGGGATGATGTTTTGTTTGTTATATTTAAAAAAGGCATTTGCCAAAATTCGAAAGAAAGCCCTTTTTCCTGTTAAAATTAACATTACCAAATGAACAACAAAAAAGACTAAAATCCATGCAAAGACTCATATGATGTCAGAATAGAGTAGTACCTCTCATGTTGGTTTTCTGCCTTCCATGCTCTAGAACAGATTGAGGAGATAATTAGGCAGTTAGAGTTACAAATCCAAGCCATCTCAAAAATGTGAAATAACATGGGCAGTGCTCCAGCAGCTAGAGATAATGTGTCATAAACTGAATGTGCTCTGAATGTGAATGTAAGTACTCCAGAGTGAGAAAATTGTCTAATGATTGTGCTGCGGATTCCCAAAGTTTACAGCAGTGTCCTAACCCAGAAATTACAATAGAAATAATAGTGCAATAGAAATAATGTGAGCAAAATTATTTTAGTAGGTCTAGGCAGCTATAGCAATAAGCACCTCCTGCTTCATTTTCAGCTTTAAACTTGTAAGAGCTCCTGCTGTGGAACAAGCTTATAGCCAAATGAGTTCCAGATATGCTACTCACTGTATGTCTAAGGTCTTAGAATTACAAATTATGAGATCAGCCTAATACCCAACTGCAGTACTGATGACTCCTGTTAGAGTGTAGCCTGAAGATGGCCAGAGAAAGAGTGGGCTGCTCCAACTCGACTCACAGAAACTAACATCATGAGAAGCTGGAGTGCAAGTGTGTAAAGAAGGCAGTTTTACAAGGGGTATTAGCAGATTCCACTGACTCCAGTATCACAAGAATAAAAGACCTTTTCCTCTCCGTTTGAGTTGGACCAGTTTGCCACTTTTCTGTTTGGTTTGTCTGGTGCCCCAGCAAGGTTTCAATGTCTTATGGACAGAGCATTCTGCCAAGCCAATTCATATGTATCTACAACATTTGAGAAGTATCATGAGATCTTTTAGACAGGCAGGACTCACAGCAAATCAAAAAACATGTGCAGTTGGATGGGTGGAAGCATTGATTGTGGCCTGCCTAAAACCCAAAGCAAAATTGGCTAAGACAGTTCCTGGGACTGGTGGGTTATTATCATAGGTTTGTGCCTAATTTTTGGAAATTACCAGCCTGCTGACTGACTTCACTAAAAAGGAAGCACCACAGCCATTTCAGTGGATGGAGCCTTATGGGCAGGAGTTTGGCTAAATTTTGTGTGGACGTGTGTTCTTAAGGAGTCTGTCAAGCGCAAGAAAAATGGAGAGAAGTTCAAAGCTGTGGTTGAATTTCTCAAGAGTACCCAATTCATGGTGGGTTACATATTCTTAATCAGATTACAGATACAAAGCCTGAATATCACAGTAAGTTAAAATTGCTGAAGATTTCTCCTTTTGTGACATGATTCCACCAAAAGCAGGAGTATTACCTATAGATTAGGTTTTTCTACTCACAGATTGTTCATACACAGGCAGCACACTCTCTGCTGGTTTTACTCAAGGAACAAGCTGGCTGCTCAGATACCAGTGACTTGCATTTCAACTTTAGTAATAGTAAACATGACCTTGATGGTGGAAGTGCATCTGTATAGTCTTTATATAGTTTTATATCAAACCGTAATATCCTATATTTTGTAATGTTAATCTGTAAAGAAATCTGTAAATAATGTGGAGTTATTTATGTGGATGTTTCTATTCTTTCTTTCTTATTTGTGATATATTGTGAGTTTATTGTTCACAGTTTATAGACACAGTTTTGTAGCTTTTGCAACACCAAATTTACCATTGTTTGCAAAAATAATAATATTCATTAAACACTGTAACATTGTATGCAGTCCAAATTTGTCAAAGTGGGAAATATTAGAATTTAATATCAGTTCTATCTATCAGCCAGAGTCCAGTGTAAATGTAAGTGATAAATGAAAATGTGTGGTTGAAAGAAGCAAATGATCTTTCAACGGTGAAGCAGTGTGGGTTAACATGAGCAGAGGTGAGGTAGTGAGGGACCTGCAGTTCTTGGTGTAAGACCAGACCTCAGCATTGCGTAGCCTTGTGGCAGCAAAACAGTGACAATGATACATCTCAGCGAAGCCAAAAAAATTTCTAGGGCCAACAGTGTGAGACAGGAACTGCTCATACAGCACTGCTTGTCTCCTTCAAGCTTGAATGATTACAGAAAAAGATAACGGTGTTAGTTCTTGAGCACTGTCTCCTCACCTTGTTCTGATGATGCCATCTTTTATATCCCCCACTATGTTTGGAAGAGAGGGACAGCTGTGGAAATCATTCATCGCCAGCAGTGTCTTCTTACTGCACTCCCCTGCCACATGTGCATAACAATGGCTAAGCTGGCACCCTCCGAACAGCAGCACCACTGTGTCTGTTTGAGGAGACACTATCTAGCACTTGTGATAGGGCCGAAACAGCCCATGGATTGGACGCAGTAAAAATTTCCAAATATATTGAGCCCTTTAACTATACCAAAATCACTTTAGTGTACCAACAACATTAATCCCATTTGGGAACTGGGAAGTTTGCAGGATGCTAACCAAGGGGCTTACCAACTCTCCAGTCAAATCTCCAGTCATATTCTGAATAGAAATGGAGAAGGTAATGATAGGGATATATAACAATCAGCCATAACAGTAAAACCACCTGCCTAATATTGTGTCAGTCCCTCTTTTGGAACTAAAACCACTCTAAACTGTCAAGACATGCATTATACATAATCTCTGAAGGTGTGCTGTGACTTTAGCAGCAGATCCTGTATGTCCTGTAAGTGAGGTGGATCCTCCATGGAATGAACTTGTTTGTCTAGCAAATCCCACAGATGTTCCACTGGATTTGGAGGCCAGGTCAGCTCTTTGAATGTCATGTTCCTCAAACCACGACTAAACAATTTTTGCACTGTGGCATGGTGCATTATTTAGCTGAATGAGGCCACTGCCTTTAGGAAATACCATTGCCGTAAAGAGTGGTGGCACATCTTAAAGTGAGCGAATTAAGATTTTTTGCCATAATTTATTTGTCTTTTAAGGGGAATGACGTATAAAATTAGGTCAAAGACATTGGCAGACAGATTGGGTGAAGATTGTCAGGCTGTGTTCTAGAGAATTAAAAAAATTAACTTCAACACCAATCTGTGGTTGTGATGATTGGAGACTTTGATAAACAGTCCATAATAATGCAGCACAATGATATTGGGTTCAGCATTATATTATGTTGAAGTATGTTGAAGACTTAATATGTGTCTGTCCTTTGTTCCCTCATCATGCATTTGCCATTGTTCATGTTCTCTTATTTTTGCCTTGAGCATTATAGAAATGGTCTTTAGTGTATCTTTGTACAACTCAGTATTAAAGTCAACTGTTTTCAACTTCTTTTTAGACTATGGAGTGCCCAGGCTGTTTTTGTGCTTGCGATTTAATTATATTATTTTATTTGTAAAGTGCTTTTAACAATGACACCACTTACAATATTATTTTGCTTATTAGACTAGAAAATGTTGTTGGAGTTAAGGGATCAGGTCTTTCCTGGCTTAGGTCTTATTTGACTGATTGTTATCAGGTTGCAGATGTACATGGTGTCATCTCTATGCATACTAAGGTAAAGTTTGGTGTTACACAAAGTTCTGTTTTACTCCAACTACTTTTTCAGTATATGTGCCAGTATTCATTTTGGGTAAAATCAATTGTAAATATGGCATTCCACTGTTCCAACTTCCACTGTAATGCCGATGATGCACAATTGCATGTTGCAGCCAGATGAGAGACACCAGTTTAATAAAACATGAACAAATGTGTAAATGACATTAGACACTGGATTATTATTAACTTTCTTATACTTAATTCTTATTAGCCAGAATGACTTGAACTAAGAACATTGAACTTCAAACTTTTTGGTACCGTAAACAATTATGAGCTTTCTCTTACAAAGTCCAACAATTAAAGAACAGCCTTCCAATTAGTGTTTGGGACACAGTCTCATCTCACTGTGTAGTTTAACAAAAAAAAGCTTTTTGTTCATTATTTTTCTAAGGTAGAGGAGTAGATCTGGAAGTCTGCCCTAGCAACCCCACCAAAATCATGCTGGAACAGACTGAAGAGTGATCACATGATTGCTTATCTTCTTCTTGTGACCACATGGCAGTGCTATATCTGTCAACAGCCTAATGAATTGAGACATTTTTTGTGATTCAGTTGAATCCATCTACACTTACAAAATACTGGGAGCGTTGTAAAAATCCAAAAAACCCTTCAGGGCTTCATTTAGTTGGATCACAGGCATATTTGTTTGATCAGGCTTTAAGACTGGCAGGTGGGAGTTCTCCACAAAATTTTTCTTGAGTCACAAAATCCTGCAGGTCCACAGTGTGTACATTGTCTTTAACTATTACATGACAAATAACGTGCCTAATAATCAGCATCTCTCTCTATGTTGAGCTACTCCTGAGGTAAAAGTGATCATGACCATTTCTGCTCACCAGATCTGCTTAATCCATCCTGATGTTTTATTTGTGGTTGGAGTTCTCATAAACTGAATGCCACTTGGCCCCAAGGATGCCGAGGATGGCCCCAAATAGACAGCCTTAAAACGTGATCAATGTGAAGGATCACACATTAAAATCATAAAGATTTCTGTAGATGTTCTTCCATGCTCCCTCTTTCCTGTGGTTCAGTAATAGAGCACCCATCCCTCATACTGAATCCTGACCTTGACAGGCACACCCTGTCTCACACCCTTCCCACAATTTCCAATGAACATTGCCTTAAATAAAACCTGTTTAATCCTACACAGGAGAGTTGGGGAGATTCCTTTATTTTTCAATGAAGAAGAAGTCTTTATTTTTGTCACATACACATTACAGCACAGATTCATTCGTTCTTTGCATATCCCAGATTTTGAGGGTAGACTCTGTCAGAGCACAGAGCCAGCCATTATGCAGGGGGGTAAGAGCCTTGCTCAAGGGCCCAACAATGGCAGCTTGGCAGTGCTGAGGCTTGAACCCTGACCTTCCAATCAACAATCCAGAGCCTTCACCACTTGACCCACCAATGTTTTATCTCAGCACTCATTAGCCTACATCATAGGTTTACTGTGGGGAGATGCTTAGGCCTGGGCTACCAGCATCTGGGACAGGTAGCCAGCTCTGTGGTCCACCTTCTTGTCCTTCCCACCTGCGGCAGATACTTGACCATCCTGTTGAAGGGAAATGGGCTGCCAAATGCCATTTTCCTCTGTCAGGGGTCCTGCAGTGTGGCAGAGTACTCAGTAAAGATCTGTATCATGGCCACTGAGTGATGGTGGAATAATTCAGTGCTACTAGTGAGGCTTCAGAATGGTTTTCATGACAAACAAACAGTCTGGAAGCACCACTGTGTTGTGTCAAAACTAAGAACTACTCTACCTGGTAGCTAAAAAATAGGCTATAATATAGGCCTATAAAATAGACCACATCTCCGTCTCCAGCGCCACCACTGGTAGGTCCACCTTTGAGAGCTCCCATTGTTACCAACATAGCAGACTGCCTAGCAGACCACTGTCAGACCCTGGCTATTGACTGCCAGCTAGGTCAAAAGGTATGGCTCTTGTCTAAAGACATTCCATTCAAAATTGACTCCAAGTTTTTTGCTTTTTATCCCATTTCACCATAAGCATTGTTCAATACCATAAGCATTGCTTTTTATCCCATTTAACCATAAGCATTAATGTTCAATCTTGAGCACCCCAGGACCATCTTTCTATATTTACAAACTGAAGCCTCTGATTAATTTTCCCTTATTCTCGGCTTAAAATGGCTTGCTTTTCTCTGTTCTATATAGTTTAACAAATTCACTTAAAACCAAATGATATCAGTCTACAGCAAAAACAAATGAATTGACCTTGCTGGGACTGTAGGTATAGAAATTCCTTTTCCCTTAAGCTTATCACATAATATAGTTTTGTACTCTTCTTGTCTAAAGCAATCTACTGCCAAAAATGTCACTATTTCTTGCATATTTAAACATGTATAACTATCACTTAAAATAAAATGTTTTGATATCCTTGGAAAAATATAACATATAATATCAGTGCTTTACCTGTCTCCAGATACTAATCTATGCCATATGGGAACTGCATATTGGAAATGCTGCTTCAGTGCATTCCTGAGGAGCGGTCTGTTAGTGTCATTGAGGCTGAAAGTAGCTGATTTAGTGCTCAGTCCATTCTTTTGTGGAATTATTTATAGTGTAAACGATTGTAAAGAACTATAGAAAAGATAAACCTATTCACACATGTTCTCTACAATTCAAAACATTTAGTATAATCTATGCAGTGAAATGAAATATTTCACATGAAATAGTAGGTATGCACTACAGGACCTTAACCTCTAAATGTTAAACACATATTCAAATAAAAATAGACCATTTGCTTTCAACAACTGCACAGAATTTAGTAGGAAAATATTTGATACCTGATAAACTGCTAAGGACCGGTAGCATACTGTAGGAATATGCCAATAGCTCACCAAACTCTGATCAATCAGGGTGGTGCATAAAACAAAATAAATAAATTAATAAATAAATAAATCTGGTTGACCACATCATATTCCTCTCTGTCATCAAAGACCAAGAAGCTGATGTTATGACAGGCTTGCCCAAACTGAACAATTGAAGATTAGAATAAAAATCACCTTGTGTTTTTCAAACCAGCCTACTTTGTCACCAACAAGCAAGCCAAAAGTCACACAGATCATATTGTTTATATATACACGTCACTGAGAACCACCTGCTCTGCAACTGGCAAACAATTTACTACCATTTTCAAAAATAAACCTTGCTTGCAATATACTTTGAAACCACAGTCATACATTTTATTGCTATTAAAATGAGAGTTGACAAATATTTGAATGCTGCTACACTGCTCTTGGCAGGAATCAGCATAAGGAAAATATAACCCTAAGATTCACATACATGCTACAAACCCTTTGAGCACAGCTGAGTTTCAAGGAAATTCAAGTCAGTTCAAATTGTTCAGTGAAAATTCAATGTAACTCCATATTTGTTAACTTTAGTTTGTCTCATTACACATTACAGTTGTGTTCTTATGCCACTAAGAGGTCTGTGTCTTGAATTTCTATGATCTTCAACATAAACAGACAAATACAATTTCCTGTATTCACATTCCTGTATATAATACACTACCATATTTGGTGGTGGGGCCAAGGTAATAATGTGACCATGATGCAAACAGACAAATTAAATTGTATATGAGTGGGGAACATGTTACCATTTCCTCCTTTTGTGCAATTTTAACATTTTTGGGACAGAGATGCCATCTTGCAGAAATTGTGTTTGTGCAGTAGGTTCAGCTGGGTGGAGAGTGAGTCTGTCTTTCACCCACTTACATTAGTGATGGAAACTGTACACAAACATGCAGACTGATATTACCTGAATTGCAACTTAAAATGGTGCACCGGCCATTTATGTCCATATCAAACATCAGAATGGGGTAAATGTGAAGTAATTCTATTAGGACCACTCTGCTATGGTGCTTTCATGCCTGTCTGACCATCTGTCTCTCCGGTTTAGTCATATCTAATTTTGACAATGGGCTTCATTTATTAAGCTTTTTAATAAAATGGCATGTAAATGTTTGTATAAAATGAATCCTTATTCAAATTTCTGCTAGATTTACAAAAGTTTTAGAAATGCTGATTTTTTTTTTCATGTGCATATATTGCTGGATGTGTGCACAGCACTGCTGATTTACATTTTGTGATGCCTACAAAACTCCCAAAAGGCAAAGCTCTCAGAGTAGAAAGTGCAAAATGACTACTAAAAGGAAAAGAAGGAGAATAGAAGTGTCAGGGACCAAAATGGGTCCTTTCAGCTATCTTTTACCATAAAATTGTTACCATAAAATGCTGTTAGAGTCTTAGATTAGTTAATTAGTCTTAATTAGTCTTAGATTACAACATATGTGCTGCATGAGCACATGAATATAAACTTACCATTCCTGCCATACACATACATATAAAACACATACAGACTTACACATACAATAATTATAACATATGACAAATGTATATAAATAATGGAATAGAATTTGCAGTAAGGGAAATAATGCTAAATAGAAATTTTATCTAGACTACATATGTTTTTGAAAAACAGAAATATCTCCACACCTTTAAATAACCTGTATTTAAATAAATAAATAAACAAACAAATACATAAATAATGGATCTCACTACTCACTCCCTAGGGCCCATGTGAAAAAAAGAATAAAGTCACACCAGTTGCTTCCTCTCACATGAACACTTTGTTCCTGGAGGAATGGAGGGATATTGATGTTTCTGGGCTCCCTTTTAGTTATCACAGCTTTGCTGCTTGCGGTCTGATGTACTGGAACATACATATTTAAGTCAACTGCAAGCTTCTGTAATGCCTAATAATACGTTTTTTGTTACTCTTTTTGCCTTCAAACCCTCCTAATTTATCATCCATGCTCCTATTTTATCAGCTCTATTGACTTTCTTCATAACGACTCATCTTCCTGGATCAGTGAATGCCCGGATACCATCGACTCGCAAAATAATGATGATGATAAAAAGAAGGAAAGAAATTCATTAGCTAGAACAACAGCTTAAACAAATGGCCACAAGAGGCCATTCATAACACATCCTGAGAACCAGAAAAAAATGAATTTGTTACAGTACAGGCCTATTGTCCAGAGTGTACATCCTTGTCAAATATGACCTGGCACACATGATTGAGTTGTGTTAAAAATGTTAACATTTTATATTATTATTACAAGGAAACTTTAAAAGGAGTATTGAAGCACTGATAAAAATGCTCCAGATACATAAAGGGAAATACAGAGAAAAATTAAAAGATCACAATCTGGCAGAAGGAGGAATTCTTTCCTTACTGTCCAGTGAACCAGCAAAACTTGGAAGGAACTGCTAATACAAAGCTGAAGATGCTGATGATGAGTTCAGATGGTACATAACTAAGAGGTGGGCCTCTTTTTTTGAAGGTGATGAAATGTAACTGCTGGAAATACAGCTGCTTTCTTATAGGCCTATTCAGGCCACTGACAGGCACCATGACAGTTTCATATGAAGACAGAGGATTTTAAAATGAGCTCTACAGAAGTTACGTATTTTCCACCCACCTGTGTATTTTATTGCCCACTACTTTATCCTTTATATATTTGTGCACTACACTGGTGCCCCTAAGAACATTTAAATGGGATGGTCAGACAAGGCAGTAAATACTTTTTGGGTGGCATAATATTAATGAGAGATATCAAATCAAGGGGAATGACAAGGAAACTGAAGCTGAACAAGGAAGCTATAGTGCATTAGTTGACAGTAACACTGTGATATAGTGGATATCTGGTAAACTTGTAGCCTAAGAATTATAGTATATACATTTGATTTAATTAGATTCAGTGTGAGAGTCAATTCAGTCCTACACCTAACTTCTATAGGTATATTTCTTGCTTTATTAAAGACATCTCTGTCACTCTTAGTACAACATGTGCTCAGAATCCTGCATTTAAAAGCTAGAGGATTTTCTTACTAAAAAAATGTACAGAATTCATTACAAGACAGAAAACTGTTTTCCATGAACTGTGGTCATTTTCTGATAGCTGGTTAAGTGTATCACCAAACATGCATAGCAGCAAGATGCACAAAAATGGCACTACATAAAACTGGAAGAGTGGATTAAATTATTTGAACAAATACATTTTCTAATTTTTTTTTGGAGAGGCAAGACAGAAGACATCCTGACATCTCTGTGACTCTCACACACTGAAGCCATGGAGTATAACATCAGAAAGTGGCAAACTGCAGTTGCGGCCGAAACCCACCATATTTCATCCATTTAATTAATTCAAGTCAGTTTTATTTGTATTACACCGTAACAATGGACACTGTGGCAAAGCCGCTTTAAAGAAAATATACAAATGATATTAATTCAGTATATTATTCTGGAATTTGAACCTCCTGGTGGTCCAGCAGCAGGATCCCGTGCTCTCATTGCCGCAGCCTGGGTTTGATTCCTGGACAGGGCGCTAACCCAGCCACTGAAGAATTAACTCTCAGTGCCGGTCCCAAGCCTGGGTGAAATGGGAGGGTTGCGTCAGGAAGGGCATCCAGTGTAAAACCTGTGCCAAATCGAAACATGTGGACCAAATGATCCGCTGTGGCAACCCCAAACAGAGAACAGCTGAAACAACATATTATTCTGAAATTTAACATTTATTAATTTATACTTATAAAAACGAATGTTAATCTACATCTTAAATATGATTGTTTTAAATATGATAATTGACAGAAATAAGCCAGTGTTCTATTGATGTGTATGTCTTTACTGATTGTATTTATTGATGTAGATATCCTATATGTCTTTTATTACTTGTGGTCATTTTCTTATCACACACTGTCAGAATGAAGGTGGGCTCCCATACAATTTATCAAACACATCTAAACCTACTCAAAACAACCTGCTAGTCAAGGGATCTCAAAAATCTTGACAATTTTGTGAGCTTTTGAAGGGCCATAATCTAAGGCTATACATTTTTAAGCATAAACTCTGTACACACTATGTTATACTTCTTTAACTTAACTTTAAATAATAATAAAAAACTGTTGATTAATTAATTAATTACTTAATTATTTAATTATTATTATTATTATTATTTTTATTTTTTGCAAACCTCTGATACACATCTAAGTAATCTAATGATTATTGTTATCTGATGTTGTAATGGGATATTTTTTGTCATATTGCCCATACCTTTCAGGAAAGATTGTTAATTTGCTGATTATCTGAATAAAGAAGTGTAAAGTATTATTATTAATAATAATAATAATAATAATAATAATAATAATAATAATAATAATAATAATAATAATAATAATAATAATAATATTATTATTATTATTATTATTATTGCATTTAGACAGTGTTTTATGTATTAGTGGAATTGTTTTGAAATGTGTTATTCTCCCTTTTTACTCTTGAGGCTGAGAGAATTTTAAAATATGATTTACTACTTCTTACTTTTCGCAGTTTGTATTAGAGTAACATGTATTAGCTAATGTCAAAATGTGACCAAGTCAAGAGTTTTCCCAGGCCAAAACACATGCACTGCATACAGCATACAGAACCATTTCCAAAAATTCTCTCTCTCTCTCCGTCTCAGATTCTATGCATTCCTCTGAGTTTGGTCATGCATTGAGTGGAGCCCTGACTTTCCCAAAGCTGATATTAATAACACAGTCCATTGTAATACAGTTATTTTCATGGAAGCCTAGGAGGAAGTCATGTGATTTTAATTAGTCCCTGGGGCAGGCAAGGTCTCCATTAACCGCGTTGTTTTAACTCACACAGCCATCCATGAACTGGAAAAGCTGAGGAAGTAGCAATCGCTGTGGCTGGGTGGGTGTCTTTATTTGAAGCTATTTTGAGCACCTTTTGTTAATGGGTTTCAGTCTTAGAAAAATGTTCTCTTCTGTCGTTTGCCCTTTACCGATTAGAAATGTGCATTAAAATGTGAATAGGAACCAAATGGTTTATTGGATTTCGGACCTGCTGGCTAATACCTTGTCAGTCTGAGAGGCTTAAATAAACAATTAGCAGCAAGTAAAATCATACTCATCTAGCAGTGTGATTTTCTCATTTTTTTAAAAATACCTTCGTAAACTTGGCACCATCATGAAAAACATTGTAGTACATTTAGACTATATAAAATACATCTATAAAAAAAGGAGGTACTTTGCCATGCAGACTCTTTATCTTTTAATATTTACATTCATTATTGAATTTTGGCTTACCTTCACTGCTCTGCTCATTTAAAGCACAAGAGCAGAATTGGGCCAAGCTCTCCATTTTATTCCAGCTTTTAGAAAGACACCATAGAGGTAATTTTATGCATTTATGGAAATCCAGCAGTGGTTTTAGATTTGCAAAGTGACAATATATTGATAATTGTAATTAATTTTTGTACTTCTGGATATCAAAGAATAGCTTTGGATTTTTCAACAATGCAAGGGTCAACATGGGGTCATAGCAAAATCAGAGTATCTTTTATAGTTTAAGTGACAAATTCTCTTTATTTATACAACAAAAGAAATCGCTATACAGTCTATAAATACAGTGAGGGAAAAAAATGATGTGATCCCCTGCTGATTTTGTACATTTGCCCACTGACAAAGAAATGATCAGTCTGTAATTTTAATGGTAGGTTTATCTGAACAGTGAGAGACAGAATAACAACAAAAAAATCCAGAAAAACGCATTTCAAAAAAGTTATACATTGATTTGCATTTTATTGAGTGAAATAAGTATTTGACCCCTTTGCAAAACATGACTTAGTACTTGGTGGCAAACCCTTGTTGGCAATCACAGACATCAGACATTTCTTGTAGTTGGCCACCAGGTTTGCACACATCTCACATCTCAAAGAATTTGGGCCCACTCCTCTTTGCAGATCCTCTCCAAGTCATTAAGGTTTTGTGGCTGACCCTTCAGCTCCCTCCACAGATTTTCTATGGGATTAAGGTCTGGAGGCTGGCTGGGCCACTACAGGCCCTTAATGTGCTTCATTTTGAATCACTCCTTTGTTGCCTTGGCTGTGTGTTTTGGGTCATTGTCAGGCTGGAATATCCATCCACAACCCATTTTCAATGCCCTGGCTGAGGGAAGGAGGTTCTCACTCAAGATTTGACGGTACATGGCCCCGTCCATCATCCCTTTGATGCGGTGCAGTTGTCCTGTCCCCTTAACAGAAAAACACCCTCAAAGCATAATGTTTCCACCTCCATGTTTGACGGTGGGGATGGTCCTCTTGGAGTCATAGGCAGCATTCCTCCTCCAAACACGGTGAGTTGAGTTGATGCCAAAGAGCTGGACTTTGGTCTCATTTGACCACAACACTTTCACACAGTTCTCTGAATCATTCAGATGTTCACTGGCAAACTTCAGATGCGCCTGTACATGTGCTTTCTTTAGCAGGGGGACCTTGCGGGCGCTACTGGATTTCAGTCTTTCACGGTGTAGTGTGTTACCAATTGTTTTCTTGGTCCCAGCTGCCTTGAGATCATTGACAAAATCCTCCAGTGTAATTCTGGGCTGATTCCTCGCCGTTCTCATGATGATTGAAACTCCATGAGGTGAGATCTTGCATCTGAAATGCATTTTCCTGGATTTTTTTGTTGTTATTCTGCCTCTCACTTTTCAAATACTCCTACCATTAAGATTACAGACTGATCATTTCATTGTCAGTGGGCAAACGAACAAAATCAGCAGGGGATCAAATAATTTTTCCCCCTCACTGTATATTATTTAAGCTGGTGCAATTTATTTAAAGGTGAGAAATATTTTACAAACAAATGTGCAAATTTGTTTGAATTAAAATGAAAAGATTTGGATTTAAAATACACAGACACAGACTCAATAATACTGAATATGGCCCCATAAAAGAATCACAGCTAAAAAATATAGGGGGTCAAAACTGTACCTCTGATGAGGATTATGACTGGGATAAACTTCTCAAACGTTCCCCAAATGCTCACACAGGCTAAAGCAGGGCCACATCTGCATGTTGCCCTTAAAAAGAAACATAAATTTCCTCACATTTGCCTTATGAATGTCAGCTCCATGTTGTGGCCCATGTTACACAAATACTCACCACATATGTTAATACTACACGTGCAGCAGAGCTTGGGTTGGGGCCTCAGTTTGACCGTCACATTAAACTGACACACCCTGCTGCTGAAGCCAGATCAGGCATGGGCAGAAGGAAAATAGAAGATCCATATTGAGGCCTGTGACATGCTGGCCTTCCCCTTATTCCCCAGTTGCCTGGAGCAGCCGGTCTGGACTGGAGTGCACATTAACTGAAACAGGTGCAAAAAAGAAGGCTTGTTTTTTCTTTATCAGCTCCTTCGGAAATCATAAAGCAAAAATATTGCTGGGAGACAGTTTTTCAGGCTGCCCTGTGAGCAAACTGAGAGGGGAAATGGATCAACGTGTGGCCACTGAGAACAGTAAATCAACAGGCAAAAGGAGAGCTGAATGTACTTTAGAGACCCCTGGGATCCAACCCAAGGCCAGGGCCTCTGTCAGTCATGGTCTAGTGTTAATGTCAAAGCCAGCTGGGTCTGGCAGCTTAAGGATGGGTGGAAATGATTGAGCTGTCTTTGTCAATTGCTGCAGCTCCAGAAGAGGCCATCAGGTTATATGCAAAAGGCTTTGACTCAAAGATGTTGGTAATAGAAGAGATATACTTCACAAATTATGGTTAAATAATTACACCATAAGTAATGGTGTAATGCTAATTTCTATTTTTTTTTTACATAGTCAGAAACCTCAACTTACACCTTCAAAAGTCTCATTAATCAGAATAAATCATTGCAAACAGATACACCCTGTACGTCACAAAAAATGTTAGCGTATCAGATTTTTTGAAGAATAACCATTTCCTGTTTTAAAAGGATATACTATCCATCCATGAATATAATTAGGATTAAAGTGCATCGTTTGTGTGGAATGCATTAATTCATAAGCCTATTTAAATGTTGGATTTCTACCATTATGTGCACCAATGTATCTGAGAATATTAGGAATGCAGCCAAATATGAATACATTATTAGTTTACAGAAGCTTGTAGGAAGGGTTGCCAGGTCACTCTTCACAAAATTTCTCAGCAAATTGCACATTAGGACATAAGCATCCCAACATCTGGTCATAGAAAAAGGTAGATAGTTTCTTTTTGTGGTGAACATTTTTGAACATGATGCCATTAAATGCAGAACCTGGCAACCCTGATTGTAAGCATAATCAGTGGACAAAGACCAAGTTGACTAACATGATGCTTATATTCAATATTCTTTATTCATCAGGGGTTTATACAATAGTTATACAATATTTCTGTAAATACAAAATAAATATATTTTCTTATTAAACCAGTGCTCCATACAGCTCACACATGCTGTGAAAAGAGCAGCATATCTCTGTAGTGTCTCCTTGAATAAAATACCTCTCATATCATAAAGACAATATACTGAAATGACACTTAAATGACCCCACTGTAATTTGATACTGCAAATACCTCTGAGTTTTATAACAGATTCTAATAGCATGTACAGCACATTTTTCTGAAATGTAACAAACACAAAAATGGAAGTGAAACTTTGTAAAACATTAATGCTACTGCACTATTGCTAGATGGCTACTGCTGCCACCTATAAATAACAGTCAAAAAGTACAAGTTAAAAGCTCACACATGGGAATAAATTTAAAAAGCCCCATTTTACATTCCCTGTTGGAATTTGGTGAATTTATATCTTAATTGTGGAGCTGCTGCAATATTGAGAGTGCATTTTTTTTATCATTGTGCATTTTTTTTTATATATATTTTGATTGAATTCATATATTCAACACGTGGTATTTACTTGACAGTGAAATGAACTGCATCAAAGCCACAATACATAGTGTATCCTGCTAGCAAGACATTAAGCACCAGCGTTGACCTGAGCCAAGTCCTGCTTTCATCTCAAAGGACAAGTAACTTAAACCAACTTGTCCAGCTGTCAACAAATTTAATCCTTGAAGTGCTCAAGTGATATATAACATTTCTTTCACTTGTTCAACAGTTCAGCACAATTCAAGAATTTAATACATCCTGCAATTAAAGCTAGTCATGCTAAGTCTTAATTAACCTAGGTCTGCAGGGCTGCAGGTGATCTTAGCTCGGAATCCATGTAAAGCACATACCACAAAGGGCAATGATTGCCAGAAAGTAGATATCATGTCAAAACAAAAGAACTCATTGGACCTGCAGGCCAAATGCAAACAGTTAAACTCCCTTATTCTGCTCACTGTAATTGTGTTCATTCCTGTGAGGGAAAACAAACAACCATATAATTCACATACAAAAGGCTCTGTTTTTAATGGTTAATGACAGTGTGTTATTTTGACAAACCCCACCATGAAAAATGTGTTACCAATCTTGGAGTTAGCACATTCACAATGGTGGAAACAGCTTAATTAGTTCTCGTCAACGGTTGTTATCTTTTGTTATTCTGTGTCTAATTTACAATATTATATATCAGAAGGCATATGCAGACAATTGAAGACAGAGAAAAAAGATGCAAAGAATTTGCAATCAGCCTATAAGAGCTAGACTTTGTCAGTTTGTCCACTGTTTTCCCTAAAGATGCAGATGCTGCCTTTGTGTCAATGTCATTTCCTGGGACTAAGCCAGGCATATGGTGGAAGTGGTGCCTGTGTGAACATAAAGACAAGTGGAGTAGAGAACACCATCATGCTAGGCTAAAGATGCAGCCTTATAGCCTATCCATGCCCAGTCTGCTGCTTGCAAATGTACACTCCCTGAATGAATAACTGGAGAAACTGATACTCTGACTCAGAAAACAACAAGAATTGTAACTTTTATATTTTACATCATCAACTAAACTTGGCTTCATGGCAATATGCCATATTCTACAAAACTAATTCACTATCTTGCATTCTGAATAGAACAGCTGTGTCACTCAAAACAAAAGATAGAATATCTGCATATTTGCAACAACACGTAGTGCACAAACATAGCACATATTGCTTGCCACTGGTCACCTGATCTACAATTCATAAGGATTCTCCCAAGAGAATTCATCAACATTGTTGTGGCTGCGTGTTCCACCAAAGAAAGAAAATATGTGTTAGTGCTAAAAACATTAGCAAACACCTGGCACCCATCAGCAATCATTATTGCCAAGACTCTACTCTGTTAGTTTCACTAGCATGTGTTCTGCCTAACAATGGGGAAAATATATTAGCTAATGTTTACACAAACATCCAAGAGGTCTACAAAGCAATTTCATTCCCTGTACCTTCGGACTACTCATCTCTCTTTTCATTCTCTTGACATACATATGACTTCTGAATCACGTGAAATCTATTGACAGTTCAACGCATGTTTGACCAGATCTAGGTCAGAGCCGCAAGACAGCTTTGATTGTACAAATAGTTTAAAAATGCAGCAACTATGATGGCAATAGGAGATATTGCATCTGTCTGTCAATTTATTTAGGAAATCCAGGATCCAAATGCAGAGAGAAGCCCAGCAGTTTCAGCTTTGTGACCAGTTTTGAAGGGATTATTGTATTGAAGGCAAAAGTCAATGGACATCATTCCAAGATACACTGTATTGCCAAAAGTATTCACTCACCTGCCTTGACTTGCATATGAACTTAAGTGACATCCCATTCCTAATCCATAGGGTTCAATATGACGTTGGTCCACCCTTTGCAGCTATAACAGCTTCAACTCTTCTGGGAAGGCTGACCACAAGGTTTAGGGGTGTGTTTATGGGAATTTTTGACCATTCTTCCAGAAGCGCATTTGTGAGGTGACACACTGATGTTGGACGAGAAGGCCTGGCTCTCAGTCTCCGCTCTAATTCATCCCAAAGGTGTTCTATCGGGTTGAGGTCAGGCCAGTCAAGTTCATCCACACCAGACTCTGTCATCCATGTCTTTATGGACCTTGCTTTGTGCACTGGTGCACAGTCATGTTGGAAGAGGAAGGGGCCAGCTCCAAACAAAAGCTTCCCACAAAGTTGGGAGCATGGAATTGTCCAAAATGTCTTGGTATGCTGAAGCATTCAGGGTTCCTTTCACTGGAACTAAGGGGCCAAGCCCAGCTCCTGAAAAACAACCCCACACCATAATCCCCCCTCCACCAAAGTTTACACTTGGCACAATGCAGTCAGACAAGTACCGTGCCAGATGGAGAAGCGCGATTCGTCACTCCAGAATACGCGTCTCCACTGCTCTAGAGTCCAGTGGCGGCGTGCTTTACACCACTGCATCTGACGCTTTGCATTGCACTTGGTGATGTATGGCTTGGATGCAGCTGCTCGGCCATGGAAACCCATTCCATGAAGCTCTCTGCGCACTGTTCTTGAGCTAATCTGAAGGCCACATGAAGTTTGGAGGTCTGTAGCGATTGACTCCGCAGAAAGTTGACGACCTCTTCGCACTATGCGCCTCAGCATCCGCTGACCCCGCTCCGTCAGTTTACGTGGCCTACCACTTCGTGGCTGAGTTGCTGTCGTTCCCAAACACTTCCACATTCTTATAATACAGCTGACAGTTGACTGTGGAATATTTAGGAGCGAGGAAATTTCACGACTGGATTTGTTGCACAGGTGGCATCCTATCACAGTTCCACGCTGGAATTCACTGAGCTCCTGAGAGCGACCCATTCTTTCACAAATGTTTGTAAAAACAGTCTACATGCCTAGGTGCTTGATTTTATACACCTGTGGCCATGGAAGTGATTGGAACACCTGATTCTGATTATTTGGATGGGTGAGCGAATACTTTTGGCAATATAGTGTATGTCCTCTTCATGTGAAGATAGGACTAGGGGATTAGAGCTGTTGAAAAGTTTAAGCAATATGCAAACTGGTAAAGATCAATTGTGCTTGGAAGCGAATTTTTAATACAAATCCCATTTTGATCTTCTCAAAGCACTACACGAAGTGGGTGCAGCAGAGCAGTAATCATTTAAAAATTAAATGTCACATTAGATCTTTTTGGCACAGGTAAGATGGTTCTCAGAGAAATATTAAAGATGAGGACATCAGTCTGCTGTTCAGAGTAAACAACTCAGGTCCACCAGCTTTGTGTGAATTGAGTTCTCCTTACATGTGCTATGGAAAGACAAAGGACATGGTCAACCAGGACAGGGTAGTCTTCCTCTAATCTTCCTCACAAATAGTCATGGATCTTCTGAGCATAAGAGTGTTTTGGCACTCTGATGGTGCAAGACAGGTTAGATTTTGCCATCCTGAGTAATGTTGTGTCAGCTGATCTGAAGGTAGCATCAATTACCACAGAAGGGGGAAATGGTCAGCATTTTGACTAAAGTGTTGATTGTATCAATGCACTTCAAAGTCCACTTTTATTTTGTTTAAATGTTCTGAAATCTTTTCCATCACCATGTATACATATGGACAATATGTTCTTTTAAATGCTACTCCTGTTTTCACCAAACATTCTTTTGGTGATTGTGACTCCATTTTAAATTCACCAGTCCACAGCAAAAAAAATGCCTCTGGCTTATCCAGATACATACATCAGAGGTTCATGTTTGTGATAAGGTTGCAGGAAAGGTTTCCTTCTTACGATTGCAGGCTAAGTTTGCAAGCAACATTGCAGAGTGGAGAACCACCTGTCTGTTGTCACCCAAGTCTTCCTACAGGTCTTTAAGGTGAATTTGCCCCCTTTATCTTGAATTTCCTACTCTGGATCTTGGGGGAAGTCTTCTTGTCTATAAGTACCTCTGAGTCCAGGAAGTGATGTCAAATCAACATGGCTGTTCAGAGCATAAGAAGTAAAAAAAAAATAGCCACCAAATGGATTACAATATATACAATCATTTGCTTTAGATCAATGTAAAGACATCAGCTAAATCTTAGCTTAGCTAAATCTAATGCAATTTTGCCACATTTGCATGCCCATAATACAGACAGTTCTATCTGAAAGTTTTCTTGGCCTTCCAGGTCTTGCCATGACTTCCACAGTTCCCCTTAATTGCCATTTCATAATGACATGTCAGACAGTGGAAACTTTGAGCTAGAAGTGCTTTGGTAGCTTTTTATATCCTTCCTCTGCTTTGTAGGCATCAATTAGCTTCATTTTCAAATCCCCAGTCAGTTGTTTTTGAGGTGCCCATGGGTGCTGAGTGTTAGTAGAAAGTGTAAATTTCTTATGCTCTAATGATTATTCTTGACCAGAGTAACATTTCCTACTGAGTCAATTAAAGCCCAACAAATTAATTGTGTCTAAATATTTGCACTTGTCATATTTTTTGTAAATTGTCTAATAATAATATACCTGTGTATTAACAGTTTCAGAAAATATAATTTTTATTTTTTATCCTTAAATAATTTGCTGCAGAGATTGTTTATTTCTAGAAATTTTTTACAGTTGAAAAAATTAATAAATTAGCGAGGTGTGCCCAAAGTTTTGCACACAACTCTATAATATGCTTTGACTCTAAGGAAGGGGATTTTTCCCCTTTTCCCATTTTCTGGGATTTTTCTCCATCCCATTTTTGTAGACTATGTGGTCACAGCACTTCACCTCAAAGGTGTCAAAAAAACATCATAACATACACCTTACAGATTCATAACTCCCATACATTTTTCCATGACATGCTGTAAATTGCCTGGTGTATTTGTGACCTCTTGTGGCATCCTATTAAATTTCCTAAAACCCATGGGAGAAACAAACTTTAGTTTTGTTTGTTTTCTTGCGTCTTCTCCACCTCCATTTCTACCTGGTAATAGTCTGATTTAAATTCTAATCTAAAATCATTTGTACCCACTCAACACTCACTGAGTGTTGGCAACATTAATGGTTGAAGTGTTTCATTTTAAGTATGACACAATGCCTGGTGACATTGTACTTCTAAATCATCACACAGCAAATACATCAGGAATGTTCAGAGTTCAGTTTGGCTGTTATTCTGGCCTTAAAATATTCAGACAAAGGTGACTCTTATTGAATATTACAAGAGGCTAAAAATATAGAACACTCACTGGATTCAGTAACCCAGTTAAAGCACAGCGTAATTTTTCAGCACCTTCTATTTCAAGAAGGTCATTTGGAGGGAGTATAGGATGGGAAGATAAGTACTCTTTATGGAAAGTCTTCAACAGTATGGTCATTTGCGACCCAGAGGACTGACATTCTTTCCCTTTAATTATGACAGTATCTCTGCCTCTGAACTAATAATCCATTCACAAGCTCTTAGGGAAATGAATTTCAAGGTGACTTTTACTCTTGACTCTTTTCTTCAGCTTTGGGCCACGTCCATCCCAGCTATAGCCTGTTCTTTGGTCAAGAAGAGCAATAATGCTATCCTAGCTAAATCTAAAACAAAACCAAAAATTAGGTGTACTTAGATGTAGTCTGATGCATCTTTAACATGGCTCAGAGTAGGGCTGCACAATTAATCGATTTTCTAATCGCGATTACGATTACAGATGCCACGATTACGTAATCGTTCAAAGCCGCGATTACAAAAAAACTACTTACATTATTCTGCGTGCTTAAGGGGTGTTTATTGCATGTTACGTTGTGAGAGCCGAATAAAGACTTTTAATTGGCCTAATAGTCTGTAGGCGTGTCCTTATCAATGCCCTGATTATCTACTTACGCATGTCTATTTCGTCATGTTAATTTCGTGAATATGTGCGCTGGTAAAGAAACATCAGATAGTTTGCAAAGTGTTGCTGAGAAGAATCAAGAATTAGAACCGAAAAGACATGAATTTTGACTGACATCTCTCGGCACACACACACAAAATACCACGAGAGTGTACGCTGGAATATGCTCTAGAACCGCTCTCGTGATACTGTAATGTCCTACACCTATCGGTCTGCGCAGCGCCGCTTTCATACCACGTGACTAAAATACCTTACAGCCCTTGAGAGCGACAGCAATAAAAAAACGGTCAGAAAACACAACAATCTTATTATTGGCATAATAATCAAACTTTTATTTTTAAATGTTAAAACAGTTGATAAAAGTCGGTTAAGAAATGTATGTTGTGTCAAAAAAGAGGCCCACTGTCTCTGATTCTGAAAACCCCTGACATATAGGACCCTTTTGAATATTATTCCATACCCAAGACAGACAAAAGCCTTAAATTAAATAAGCCTAAAGATAGATCTAAATAAAAATATAAACTGTTAAAGCACCAAGACATTACAGTCTGAACATCATGACTTTCTATTATTCACCTAATGCAGTATTTAAGTTCAGACATGGCTTAGGTGAACAATGGGCCAGAATAGACTCCATCATTCAGCTGTTCTGTCTATTGAAAAAAAAGGAATTCTCAGCACTATAAATACTAGTATGGTGATTGATCGTCAAGTCTCAGAGATACTCTCTGATGATTCCATCCTCAAAGAAATAGGATAGAAAAGTTACCAAGATAAAAAAAAATATTTATATCTTATAAAATATGGCATGCAGTTGCTTCAAACAGTGATATAAAGATATTCAAAACACCACTTAATGTAAATTGTGATAATCGTAATTAATAATCACAATTACAATTCCAAGGGAATAATCAACAATTATGATTTTTGTCATAATCGTGCAGCCCTAGCTCAGAGTATGACTGTTTCCTGATAATGTGAAGGCTGCTACATAACTCTGTAGATTTGTAAGAGAAAGCTCTGCCCCTTCCTATAGCCTATACTATTTGAGTTACCAACAAAAAACCTGCACTTTCTGATTGAAGTAGACATGGCATAAAAAAATAAAAGACCAGAAGTTTTCTGAGGTACTGCAGCCTGAGACCATTCAGTGCTTTATAAGTCAAAAGTAATATTTTAGAATCAATGGGTAATTTGACTGGATTCCAATGTGCCAGTGTGGATAATGCAGTGTGGCATGACATGGTCTATTTTGTCTGCATCATTATATTTTTTTCTTAGCAATATTTCTGAGATGAATGTTATCCTAGTAATATTATCCACAAGTGCTTCAAATAAATGTCCGGAATCAATAATCATACAAGGGTCTTTTTACTGCTGACCATAATGTAACTGAAATGGCCATCCTTAGTTCCTCAGCATTACAGTAAAACCATACAGCATTACAGTAAAACATTATATATATATATATATAAATAAATAAAAAGCAGTAGGCCTAAAATAGAACCTTGCAGAACACCCAATGCAGTATGCCTGTCACCATTATCAATTATCATTAACAGACTGCTTATGATCAGTCCAATAAGAACTGTTCCCTTAACTACAACAACAATTTCTTGTCTGTCAAGGAGAACAGTATGATCAAATATGCCAAAAGCTACACTAAGGTCAAGTAAACAAGCATGGATGCACTGTCCTAATCAGTCCAGTTGAATGACCATTTACCACACTAACTAGTGCTGACTCTGTGCTATGATGAGGCCTAAATCCTTACTGATACATTTTATGAATATTATTCCTATATAGGTATGAGCATAACTGCTGTGCTCCAGCCTTTTCTAGGATCTTGGAGATGTGATGGTGTATAGAGTTATGTTGTATGAATTCACCTTTATCTATTAAATACCTAATTAAATGGCCATGTCATGGTCCAGTCTTAAATTTAATGATTGATTTAATACAGGCTTGGACACAAATGCAACAGAGTTCACAACAGTATTTAAAGAACAGCAAATATACCAGTGTCTGAATTGACAATACAATATAAAAAATTAGTAACACAACTAAGGTATTGGTCTCAGTTTAACAGTTCTTCTAGGAGAAGGGAACTTGACCCTAGCAAGTTACAGGTATTCCTTGCAAATTTATAAAACACCTTGGCATGATCATGGTCTAGTGCCACAGTGTCTGACCACACGTTTTATGATCTGCCACACCTACTTTGATCAAAAATTGCAGCCTATTCGATTGTACCTCAAGTTGCAAATGCTAGAGCAGCTTTTTTGGGACACAGACACAGTGTAAGTGTTTAAATCTAGGCTGGAGACACATATGTTTAGTCATTTCATGTGTTCACTCAGGTTTGCTGAACGTGGAGTGACTGGACGCTTTACTTCCCAGGAAGCCCTCATGTCTGTGTTGCCTTGGCCTGGCTCTTCCTTTAGTTATGCTGTCATACCTAGTCTTGCTGGAGTCCCTGCTTGCACTCTGTACACAATGTACATTGTTTTAAACCATTACGTGATCACAGAACTCTGTCTAGCTGTCTCTCTCTCTTTCTTTCTCTCTCTGTTGAGCTACACTTTACTAGTGAATTGCCAGTTATCCTGACCACTTCTCCTTTCCGGACCTGCCTGATCCATCCAATGCTCCTTCTGGACTACCTGGAGATACATAAGACTGCTGTGGGTAGTTTTGCTGCTGTTGTTTTTTTTGCCCATGAGTCTCCATCATTAAACATTTGATAGTTGGCAGTAAAGAATTTATGTAAAACTATAATAACTATAGTTATAGAAAGGAATTTACTTATAATCGCACTCTCTCATGTTACTCAGATGAGGAGTTGTAAACCTTTTGAGTTTAGTTCCTCTGAAAGATTCTTCCTCACATCGTTTTAGGTAGTTCTTCCTTGCCACAATTGCCTCTGGTTTGATCAATAAGGATAAATAAAAATTAAAATTTTCTATGCATCATAATGAAAAATTGCAGGCTACCTGCCCAATGGTAATTATTTAATAAATGCTACTTTCAATTTTTTCACAGTATTTTTTTCTTTTTCGGAAAGTGGGAAGTGTTCCTGTAGCTTAGTAAGATCCTGTACATTTATTGATTGATTGATTGATTTTTTTTTGGCCTTATACAGCTAAGCCATGGATGTCAAACCGAAATTATGCACAGGCCAAATTTCTGGCCAACCCCAAAGGGCTGTAATGTAAAGCAATTACACAAACTGTATATATATTTAACATATACTATTAATTAACACCAATAGTCTATGCTCTGAAATAAAAAGAAGTGAAAGAATATACATGATTTAATTAGACATATTTGTTTAATTAGACAGTTTATTAGCTAACAGCTGCTATTGTGAGAACAGGTTAATGTGACATTGGTAACTGCACTGCCTGCAGTAATAATAATATCTGGCCAGAGGCTTAGTATCACAGATCTTAGCTATCACATTACAAGATATGTTGTAATCTTGTTGTATTGAACATGACATTGTAACATATCACATTAAAAGATATGTTGATATGTTGTATTGAACATGACATGACAAAAATGATTCACCCTGACACCAAAACTGTTGCATGCCTCACTGTGGAGAAATGAACCAGGAACGCTGGAGCTCGGAGTCAGCAATGCGACTAATATTAAATAACATCAACATATGTATGGATAATTCTAAAAGAATATCTAGTTAATTGACCTATACTAAGAAATGAATAATATGTGACAAAAGGTGGCCTGGTCCTAGAGGTTGTCAGATGTCATGAATATAGTCCTAATCTATAATTCAAATGCTGATACCTAGAAATCCTGACCTAGGTTTGGAGAATTGGCCAATAATAAAATCAATCAGTTCCCTTTTTTGGGCAATTCTGTATAAAAAACAAAGGTCACATATTATATTATTAATTTATTAGCACATTTGTGGTTTGTGTCTGAGTGTTGCAACTCAGTATGGTATTATATCTTTACATTTAACCGGCTGTCGATGATGTTGCAAGGTATTCTTAACAAGAACTGAAACCCCTCATTTTAGATTAGGCAGCTGGTTATGTCTTAGTTTCTCACTGTGTAAAAACGGTTACTACTTCCTCAAATTTGGTACAGATTTACGAGTAAAAATAGGGGGGTTTGGGTTCCTTTTGAGAACAAGCACTATTCCAATTACTAGATCACTCCACATGGCTATCTGTATCTAAACATGGAACACTTTATGAAGTCACAAAAAATGGCCTTATGCACTACAATTCTGATAAACACCACCACGTTGATTGTTGCATCTGTTCTCCAAATAACTGTATTAATACTACCTTGGATGACAAACTTCCTTAGTCTGGAAATGACACATTGTCACTACTTCCTGTTTTGTTATCTTGGACTAAAGAACCTTTCACACTGACCACTACATACATACTGCTTTCAAATAAAAGATAAATTTTTGAAAATAATGGCATTATATTTTCCACAGATTAAAAGTCCATTGAAATGGACAAATTCTTCTTATACCTACGTACATATGCTTAAAAGAGGCATTTGCACAAAAAAAAGAAAAGAATCCAATAATGGGTACATTAAAATGTAAAGACACACTTACATTAGAAAACAGTCATGGTCATGAGAGATTCTATCTGGCCAGCACTGGGCAGTCATATATCAATACACATACATCGAGTAAGATTAACAATATTTTATATTGAAATATTTGTAGTAACAGGACACATAAAAGGAAGGTATGTTCACTAAATGCTTTATAAATCAGTTGACAGTTTTGTGTACTAAGAACTTAGTCATGTCTGGTAATCATTTTAGCAAATGGTCAGTGACATATTTCATCAACAGTCCTGCCAAGAAAGTAACATAATCTCACATCCCATAGGCAAAATTATCATTTGAGTGTTTTACTTCAGAATTCAAAAACATTAATGCTACCAGAATCAATACAATGAGATAAATAAATAGGAAACAATAGCATATCTTCTAAATGAGGGATTTGGGATTTTGGAGAAAAAAAAACAACAGTGGAATTTTATATTATATTTGATATTTGAGTCAAATTAGATAATGAGGATAAGTATAGACGTATTGCAAATATTGCATGTATTGCTTTTTTAGGTTGTATAAAGGCTGGTAACTATGTCCAGTTCTCCTTTCCCAATGTCCACTTTTAATAAAATATTAATCCTTTAACACACATAGTTCCACGTATATCCTATGGATATGCACTTATGGCTCTAAACTGTAAAGTGAAGGGGAAAATGTTCTGTAATAAGAAGAGATGTAGTTGTGTCCATGTGAATTAATGTGTATATACCACTGCACCATGTGAAAGGATCTGAGAGCCCTTTATCACCTTCCTGAACTACTGAGGAAAAATAATGCCCCCTCTGTTATTCTCATTATGACCATGGTAAGTGAGGCAAAGGGGATATCCTGTTGGAGAGACCAACACATTTATCGTCCTCATGGTGGTTTGGGGTGACTCAAGATTTACAAAATGTTCCACTGGCTTCCACTTACCTCTTTACAATATTCCAAATATAGAGTAATGGGCCTTAGATCCTCTGTTATTTCAGAAAACACAGACCTCTAAAAAGAGTGCCAACTGGCAAAATGGTGGGCCAAGCCCCAGAGAAGTCCCCTCTGGGAGTGTTCTCATCACTCCTGAAAACTGGAATTTAAATTTTTATTGATGTGCAGATGACTTATGAAGTCACATGCTCTAAGGTCTACTTTTGCACAAATGTCTGTCATTACAATAAATAAATGTTTATAGATATTGCTCTCTAAAGACAACAGTCATGATCATTAGAGATTCTATCTGGCCAGCACTGGGCAGTATAGAATGTGGGGTTTTTATTCCCATTCTTCTTCTTCAGAAAAATGCTGGACAATTAGTGGTCATTAAACAAAACATATTTGCAAGCACCAGTATGATATGATTGCTCTTGCTAAATGCTAAATAAATAAAATGCCTATAGCACCGCTAAATGTAAGACATTAATAATAAAGTAAATAATAAAGTGGAAGTTAGGAGGTTACAGTTAGAGGTTGCCAGATTTTGTTCTGATATTTTCAGATCAAAGATCAACCAAAGACTTAGCACAAAGTGTTTTTCAGTACTCAGATTTTTAGGTATTTAATTATGACACTAACAATTCAATTTAAAGTAATCAATTTAAATATTTATTACGTTTAATTTTATTAAACTTTTACCTGTACATTCAATTTGATATTGATTAAAATCCAGTTATTTTATAAATTTCATATCTGCCAAGAGCCCCTGAGCTCCTGAGAGGAGACTGACTGATGTAAACCTTAACTGATAGACAAAATCTCTGACTTTATATAGAGATCACATGATCAAGTGTAAATAGCATATTTATTTCAATTGCTTATATGAATTTAATGAAATAAAAAGTTTTTGTGAAACCTGGACTTTTCAATTTCATTTCAATTAATAAATTAAAGTAAATAAAACTAGATATTCAACTGGGAAAAAGAGGAAGTTAGTCTGTGCCCATGGAAGCCGGATGCACTGCAATGACTGAGCTGTAGGATACACCCATTTACTGTTTATTCACTACTCTGTTTCTTGATCTATCTCTGAGGTTTTTGGCTCACTAATTTTTTTATCACTTGTGTCATTAACCTGATTGGGCTGATCAGCATGTGAGTATAAAGAAAATCAATGTTACTGTAAATTCTGTAATGATTTTATTTTAGCTTGGTTTGTCTTACAAAAACATTTGCACACAACTTTATCATCATCATCATCATTATTATTATTATTATTATTATTATTATTATTATACAAATGATTGTTTCATACGCATACTTATTGAACACTGTCAATTTGTATTTGTACGTGTAAAGTTGAATCAGTATTATATAGGATCAAGATCAAGATATGCTGTGATTTAGGATCCAACCACTAAATATTTCTTATTTAAAACAAAAAGATGTAAGATTACCTCTGTCAAAGTACCACTGCAATTTATCTAGCAAGTATCATTGTTAACATTCTTGCAGCTGGCACAGAAAAATAATAAAACAATATTTGGCACATTACAACAGTTTATATCATTTAATGTGCTTTTATGGCCCACAGAAAATAAAGTGATAAGTTAAATTTAATTCAACTTTGAGCACAGAAGAATTCTGTGAAACAGTGCACAAAGCCCAAGGAAACGTCTTCTAGAAAAAATGGAACATACTCTTTCCATAAAAAAATGATTCTCTACGGAACAAACACTAAAAGTAATAACCTCAAGTGAAAATAGGTAAGAACATTATGGCAGTTGAATAATGGGGTTTCTCAGGGAGGAGCTGTAGGTGTATGTTATCTTTTAAGGGGCCTAAAGGAGGTTTTGATTTTCGGCCCAGTGGTGTTTAAATTGCTGACTCATGACTGTAATGCAAATCACATAATACAGGCCTCATTATTTGAATAAATGACAAATTAATTTTGTGTATTTGCATGTACTGTATATTTGGTGAAAATATTAAATGAAATTTATTATAATAAATTTAATATTAAAACAGGTTCTCAACAGGCAACTTTTTTTAAAAAATGAATGAACAATTGTTTAGTGCATTTCATGCCTCTTTCATACTTGCTCAAAATCTGTCTGCATTACTTTATTTGTTTATGGAAAAACTATTAGGGGTTGCATAGATTATCTAAGTAATGCAATAGCTGTCACTTTGGAGAACTATGTGATGCTATGATGAGGAAATGTGAAATAAATATACTTTATTAGTCTAAAGTATTTAATTTAATTGCATATGAACATGCTTTGAAATGCCTGTTCTTGCTTTAATGGACCATTAATGCTGCACAAAGTGGAGTGGAGTGCAGAAGGCAGTAATGCTTCACCATGGACCTTGAACTTTGTTGGTTGCAAGATCAAAGGTCATGTCTGCGAATAAGGCTGTCATTCCAGACTAGAGTCTGCTAACTACAGAAGCCTGACCACTCAGTTTCTACAACAATTTCCAGGCTAAACTTTTAAGGCTTCTTCCAGGCTCCGTTGTACCCAGACATCCACAATCTTACAGAATTTGTCACACATGACAGGGTATTCCACTGTACATGACTACTATTTGGCCTCAGCTGATCCCCCAATTGTTTCCAGAAAATCTAAAAAGCATCTCTGGATTAATGATTTATCTGGACAACACCAGCCCTTCACAAATAGCGTCAAACCTTAAACTCAATGGGGGAAGCTACACCTCCCAGATCCTGCATGTCCGGTCTATCCCACTTCATTCCATCATATGAAAGCATATTACCTACAATTTCTGCACCACAGTCTTCCACAATAGTCGATTAAGCAACTCATAATGGATATGGGTTATAGCCATATAGCCATCCAACAGTTTAAATCAGATGCCGCAGGTTCTAGTTTAATTGTGTTATTAATGAGATTTTTTGGAGTTGTTAACCCCACAAGTCAATAAAGCATAATCCTATGATGGCCCTACTAAAAGTACAATAATCTTACTTGTGAATAGTCTTATATATGTTCTGTTATGATATTGACTAACCTTGGCTTAGTTTAGCTTCTTTGACTGAAATCATTCCCCAGATTATGAGTTTTGTAAATATTGTTTGGAATGGTAAGAAGGTGGTGATGTAGTTGTTGTTCATGTGTAATTTTCTTGTGTGTGTGTGATGTTGGTGTATAAATTCCTAAACCATTGAGAAAGAGGTTTCCTCCTTTTAATATCTTGACGTTTATCATGGTGACACTGTAGATTTATTTACATTATGAGAAGTAAATATCAATATATAGGTAATTTTGCCCTCTCACATCTCCATTATATTTTTTTAAAGTACGGCTTCTGTTGACACGAAAGGCAAAGTTACAAAAAAATAAATCTTTATTTTAATACTGCAGCAGCTATTGTTTTCACTATGTCCCTACATAAAATATAAACCTCTCTTCCAAATTTGAAGCATGATATGCTCAGTGATTTTAAATTTAGATTAAAATCAGTTTTAGATATTTTTAAATAGTTTAAATATTTAACACTATTTTAAAAAAACAATATTAATTTAAGCCAACTTAAAAGGGGCTGAAAACAATATATACCTTATGTAGTGAGTTATTTAAGTGTATTAATACAAACAATGAAATTAACAAATAGAGTTAAAATAAAAAGTATACACACCCTGATAAATTTGCAGGTTTTGTGATGTAAAATATAAATAAATAATTCATGTCAGATTTTTCCATTATAATGACTAAGCCAGAAGCAGAATCAGCTACAGCTCTCAGAATAAAGCACGGCCTACAAACATGACCAATAAGGATTACAATTCATTTTAATAGTTATTAAAAACCTGTCTACCTGCATGTTCATCCTCATCTACATTCCTGAGAGAATACTTCACTAACCTGTAGATACATCAGGCAATTTCGACTGGAAAGAAATACTACTGCTAAAAAGCAGCAGCAAGCAGCAGATTGACCTGCTCACCTTGCAGATGAGCTCAAGCCAAGATCCAGGAGCACATGAAGCTTGCTCAGATCATAAACCTGCCTACTGAAAAAGTGCTGGCCTGGGAGACTGCCACATGGTCCCAAGGAAGTGAGCAGATAGCCTCCTATCCCAGCACATTGCTTCCTGTTCCAACATGTGTTCAGCCATCTACTTGAGGAAAAGGACACAGAATATCTACTCCTTATCTTACTGGAAGCATTGCAATTCATGCTCAGCTTCTGCACATTAGCAACAGGCAGCAGATAGAATGACCTTGCACTTAAAGTTGTCTTTTGGGGCACAATGCCATTCTACTCACTGAGCTTCCATGCTGTGATGACCACATATCCTTCAATGCCTTTCCCCCATTTCAGAGCACCAGACCAAAGAACCCATGGAAATGGGCAAAGTTAAGTTGAACTACGTAGAACACCAGAAGTGGTTCCGGGAGCGTTTTACTTGTGGCAGTCCCAAACACCTAGTAGTCTACTAGGTGTCTACTAATGAGATACACCCTCAGATATCCTTGAGAGTGTTCATCTTACTCTCATGACAATTGTTTTAATACCTGATTCATCAACATAACATCAACCTCCCAGAGATCCCAAAAGCACAATCCATTTAGAAATTACCCATGGCCATCAGGATCTCAGCAAGGTGTTTAGGCAGTTCCCATCTCACTGCACACATCAAGCTCAAGCAGGATCCAGGCCTTCTTCCAACCATATCTTCTCCTGTCAGCAAAAGAAACACAAACCATGAAAGAGTACATTGATGAAGCCTTTCAGTAGGGGTACGTGCTCCTCCAAGTCTCCCACCTCCACTGGCTCGTTCTTCATGGAGAAGAAAGGAGGTGACTTACACCAGTGTGCCAATTATAGATGTCTAAATCAAGGCACAGTTAAGTAACAATATTCTCTTCAGGCCTTGAACAGCTATGAGAATCCAAATTTTTCAATAATACTCAACCTCCAAAGCACTTAAACCTGGTTTGCATTCGAGAAGGCGACAGGTAAGAAATGGCCTTCAGCACCATGATATGCTAGGGAAATTTGTCATAACCTATGTTAAGGACTTCTTGACATATTTCCCTGACCATAATATGCAGACCCAATATGTCAAACAGGTACTTTTTCATAGATTATTACTGACCAGCTTTATGTCAAGGGAGAAAAATGTGAATTTCATGTGTGTAGGTGGCATTTCTGGGGTACATCTTTGGGCCAGAAGAGGTGCTCACAATGTGTCAACAGTCAGCAATTGGCCAGTCCCCAACAAAGACCCAATCTCCACCTAGAGACACACCATAACTGCTCTAAGGGAAATACCACTGGCCGAACATCCTGAGAGACAAGATTGTCTAGTCCTGTTCCATTTGTGCCCAGGCCAAAGAACCTGCCATTGAGCAAGCCCCTCTTAATACAAATGGTATAATGATTATGGTTTTTGGGAGTGACCTTGGTGCCCAATTCACATCAAGAGCTCATGAGGGTTGATGGAGAAATTAGGGGTCTTCGTGACCCTGACATCATGGTAGTGGTTTCAATAATTATTAAATAATTATTACTGGTCTACCTTCACTTGTATTCTAATGTGCATTCCTGACATCAAACTTTAATGTGATATTATAGCAGTCTGAAGAAAAAAAAAAGGAAAAAAAAAAAAAGGAAAAAAAAAAAAAAAACCTTACAATGCTGTCCAATACAATACAATAAAACACTATGTTCAGGCTTCTGAAAAGATCAGCAAAAAATATTCTGCTGTAATACAGATTATGCTGTATGTAATGTGGCAGGTGCATGGAAATGAGCAGTGTATGCTACAGTTACAGCAGGTGTGTCATGCCATTTTAATGCATGTTTAAACATAGCCTACATATCATGTGTTGTGAAAGTCTAGAGAGGATAAGATTTTTTTTTTCTCTCTTTTTTTTTTTTTTCTCTTCAACCCTACTTGTCCCCTTGGCAACTAAAAAAATGCTTTTCCTGGATGCCTGGCCTAGTGAGTTGTGTAATGGGAATTAGCATTAGAGTGCATTTACTAAAAATAATATGTTGTTTATAAAGACAGGCAATAAATCATACACAGGAATTGTAATAGCAGAGCTGCTCCGTGGCACACAAATACAGCATAGAGTACAACACATATCTATCTATCTATCTATCTATCTATCTATCTATCTATCTATCTATAGACAGACAGACATAGTGTTTACTGTATATATAGAGAATGTAAAACCTGTGGAAGCCGTTATGTATTGTGTCACATTAACTAAACTTGCATATAAGGATATGTTTAGAATTCATTTAATATTATGACATAGCTAACTTGTCCTTTCACAATTGTCTTGCTTTACCTCAGGAAAGAACAAAAATCTATATAGCTCATGCATTTAAAATAATATACTAGCTAGATATGATATTTTTATTGAAATTATTTTAAGCAACAAAGCTAGATCAATCGAAAGGTCAGTGCCTACTTAGCTTGAGCACCACGCAGATATGTGATGACTATCAGAATTTAGGATACCTAAAAAATATGTGAAGATTGAAGCCCAGTATTTCTAACACAGACAAATGCCCCCTATCCACCCCACCCCTAACTTTCCTTCCATTCTGCCATGATGGGGCATATAGGTGGTTAACTATAAGTCTAATGTATGGGCTGGCCCTAAGTAGCAGAAACTAGCCACAGAAAGACACATCATACATAATAAGCTTGACATGTGTTAAGTCTGTCTAGTCATTGGAGTGAATCTCAGTAACAGTAAAATGTAGGTGATGTTCACTCCTCTAATTACAAACCTTCACACTGCAGCAATGGTCCAGACTAAAATACTTAAGCAAACAAAGCCAAGTAAAGCCCCACTCAGCCCTGGAGATGAGCAGCAGATGGTCTGGGGAATTTATAAACAAAGAGATACACATCTATTATATCAAAACCATTTTACATTTTATTTGGACCTCTGGTATCTCTCATCGCTCTTCCAGCATGACAGTAATTATAGCCATCAAGGTGTTCCCTTGGAAACATCAGCCAAGAACTTTGCAGAACTGCTTAATCTCAGAGCACCCCACTGACATCATCTTTTAGCTTATTTTTGAAAGTGGCTGAAAAATGTAATGACCGTAATGGCAGAGGGACCAGATTTATATAGACATCTGCCACACTGATTAACCCATATATCAACTTAAACACTGCTCAGAGAGCTCACATACAAATAAAATAAAATACTGCCTAGATTAGGGCATACACAATACCAAATGCCTGTGAAATGCTAAGATTCTAACTCTCATTCTAATTCTCTCATTATCACAAGCTTTATCCATTTGCAGGAATTATTTTCAGTGCGGTTTCTGGTCAAAATGCAATAAATATCCCTGCACCAGTTTTGCTAAATAAAGAACCCAGGAGGAGATAAAACTCTTAAATATCAGTTCATGAATGTACTGAATATGTGACAAGCAAACATTCTTGCCTCAAAAGATCAAGATCCAGCGATGATGGTAAAATGCAACAGTAATATACGTAATAGTTGGAATGTAGAGCGTTAATTCATTGGTGAAATTTAAGGGTCCTGCTGGAAAATGTTGTCATTATTTTCCTTCTCATTGTAAAACACTAATTATTGGAACATAGATTAATAAAATTCACATAATTTGGCATCAGCCAATACTACCCTGTTAGACCCGGCAGATTAATGTGCATTATATCATATTTTTCCATAGTATAAAAGCCCCTTAACAATTACCTTGACTCAAATATTAATGCAAATTAAAGCATGCTTAATGTATATTTAAAGC
Organism: Hemibagrus wyckioides; assembly: GCF_019097595.1. Lineage (NCBI taxonomy): Eukaryota > Metazoa > Chordata > Actinopteri > Siluriformes > Bagridae > Hemibagrus > Hemibagrus wyckioides. The sequence goes on along the minus strand of NC_080715.1, from coordinate 35,284,384 downwards.
TGGTGGATGGAGGAGTGCATGGAAAACAGTCAGCAAAGGCACCAACACTTGCTGAATTGTGAGGGTTTTTTTTTAATTATTTTTAATTGCCTCAAAATCTTGGTTTGTCAAACATCTTGTAATAGCAATACACATAAAATCAATTTAAAAAGATGCTGTTTGGTCAAGCTGTCACAAATCTTTTAGTAATTTAACATATTTAATATAAAGTAAATACTATCCATCCAATTACAACAAGCACATATAGAAGAGACCAGTTAGTGGATGTCTACAGTAGAAAGTAAAATTATGTAAGACCGATGCTGACTGAGATCTTATAATTAAAACATCATCTTGATGAAAAGTGATACATATTAGGATAACTTTATTTGGCTTAAGCAATACAGCTTTTCATTAATCAACAGCTTTTCAAGCACTGCATCATTCCAATAGGTAAGAAGTTGTCTATCCTAAATTATTTATCAGAAATACATGGTGTTTATTCCATTTGAAATATTAATAGTTTTGTTAATATTGCTTTGCAATTTCTTATGAAAATTTTAGGTCCTTCCTCATTTTGGGTGCAACATGGGTGTAAAATTTATATTTAAGGTATAGTGCACATTTAGCTAAAACCATCACCATGCTATTATTAGTCTTTTTTTTATTAGACTGGGTATAGACTGGTTAGACTGATCTGACTCATGATAGTAATGAACGTTGATTTCTATAATTCTAACTAGGTGAGGCAAATTTCTGCAGTTAAAATAATATAATTAAAATTCAGTAACAAAAAATTGACATTTTAACTCACTGCTAAGACTGCTAAGACAAATATGGTCAGGATCCAGCTGTTTATCTGTAACTAAAAGACTTTGTATTTGAAGACAATAACACTGCCTACAATGCCATCCTGACATGTTTACATCAGGGGTTTCACTTTAAGTAACATCTTACCTGCGTCATCTGAATGGCTATGATGACTTATGAATGAATCACAAAATGTGGTTCAATGGTGGAGATTTTTCATCATTAGGTAGTCCCCAGGAAATTCCTCAACTGTGGCAAAATGTCTTCATGACTGAATAATAATAATCCAGTTCCTGATTCTTTGCTAAGATACATGTATTGCCTTTTTATTATTATTATTATTATTATTATTATTATTATTATTATTATTATTATTATTATTTTGACGTTTATATGTATTTTGCTGGGGTGGCACCGTAAGGCAGTGGGTAGCAGTGTTGCATCACAGCTCCAGGGTCCCTTGTTCAATCTGGAGCTCAGGTTACTGTCTGTGTGCCATTTCACATGGGGTGTATTTCAACACCAAGAACACGAAGAATGGACTAGGTAAGTACATTCTTGGCAAGAAACCCTGCAAGAACAAACTTGCAAAGATTTTGAGACATGCTGTGTAATTAATATTGAACAATTTCTTTGCCCAGGCTGAGCTCTACAAAAGAGTTTTGAATTTCCTGATTGAATTTATATATTAAAACACAATTAAAAAAAGTTTGCCTTTTGGGTAATATATCCATTTAAATACAGACTGTTAGCACCAAAACATTAGCAGTAAAAAAAAATTATTCACCCTCAGCCAGTGCCAACTTAGTGCTAGAACAAAGTCTAAATGAACAAAGAAGGCTAATTTTTCTAAGTGGATCCTCCACATTACGAAATGTCAGAAACAATGTTTATATTATGTGTCATCACGATTTAACAACTATATGAGAAACAGCCTGGAGTCCATGTGATTGTCCTTCAGTTTTACACATTCATTCTGCCATTAATTAATGCTTTAATTCATCTTCATTAAATACCTTATCCTTATCATGCGTCATATGGATTTCAATGCTAAACTGATAAAAGCTGAGCGCAAGGCACTGTTCATATACTCATTTCAATTCACACACTGGCTCACACCTCACACTTTGTAGCCAATCTGCCTGTATGCATGATTGTGGACAGTGGGAGGAATCCTCAGACTTGAACTTCTAATGTGCTACAAAATAAATTGTAAATAAGAAATAAAAAAAAGTTAATGATATTTAAAGAGTGGTTTTTAATGATCTAAAAATGAAAAAAAATTTGTTTTGATTTAATTTTGTACATTCTACTGCTATTTATAATAATATCTTTAATATATAGAAACTTTATTTCAGTTCATTACATGCATTAAGTCTTGCAGTGTTGATACCCTAAATTATTTCCTGAAATTTAAACAACAACTTTATTTTATATCTTCTGAATTAGTTTGTCAAATTGGGTGTTTATTGAGTAACATAGCACTGTTTAGATAGTATACACATACAATAGATAAGATTTACACTACTGAAGTGAAAAAAAAAAACACCCTGGAGAGAGAAATGTGTATAACATCAACAAGGCAGTCTGCAATTTGGAGTAAAGAAAGTGACCCTTGGCTTCTCGTTCTATCCCTTAGTCATTCATCAAGTTCTGTTTATAGCCTCTCGGAATGCTAACAGTAAAATATGCCCCAATTGACAGAAAGTGTCAATGAGGTGGCATTTCTCCTGTTCTTTTCCAGTCTGTTATCACAGAACATGGAACAGAGATGGACAGAGACTGGACACGGAGGAAGAGTTTTTGGTGTTGTAAAGGAAAAAATATTTGACCCCATCTGTGCTGAAACTCGAAGTGAAAAGCTCATTAATTTCAGGGTCACTCCATTTCTACATAAATTGGTTAAAATGTGTGAGAGACTTCCAAATATACACAAAAAATTATAAATCCCCCACCTCAACCTCCCTTTGTTTCCTTTCCTCCTCCTCAACAACCAATGCCTTATTCCAAATGAAAGCTTTTCCAAATTGACGTAAATCACAGATTTTTTTTCCCTCGAAAATTCCAAATCCCAGTCAGAGGGAGGGAATGGCCTGGAACGTTTTGCACTTATTAGTCTGTAAATATAGTGCTGTTTTAAGCGATTACCAACTGTGAATGATTTTTCACTCCCATCCGTTCTTGAAGTGGGACCTGTCATTTGTCTCAGGGCCTGAAAAAGGGCAACTGTGAAGAGTACTCGAGCAGAGTAGGAGAACAATAAATTATGTTAATGCACACATTTTAAACGGCTCATATTTCTCTTGGCCTGTTATCAAGACTACTCTGCTGAGAATGTAAACTACCTTTCCTACCTCCCCCATGTACAATGTTTAATGTTAATCTTCATTCAAAACATTTCTGTTAATGTAATAGCAAACCTAGCCAAATGTACAGACTTCTTTTCTGTACAGACAGTTGTTTTTGGACTAACATCCACATGGCCCCATTAACTGTAGATGATCCAAAACATGATTAGAGTTAAACAATAGTGAAATAATATATAATGTAATAATAATCAGTTTAACAATATAAAGACTGATATTTTACATATTAATATAGAATTACTCCTGTGTTTAATCTAATTGAAAGCTGCTCTATCTGTAGTAGATATAGTCCAGCGTTTATGGAATGTATACAGGAATGTGTGTTAGCATAAATGTTTACTGATTGCCGCATCTCTTCTTAAAATCCATTACAAGTGAGTTTGAGTAACTTTTATTATATTGTTTCTTAGCACAAGGTAACAGGTCAGAGTTACTGCCAGTGTCTTAGTACAGATGCAGTAAACAGGGCTTTTGTTTAAATAACTCTGGAGTGAAAACTGGATAACTGGATGAACTGAAAATATTTGTGCAGTGGAGGTTTGAAAGATGGGCTATAAAGACGTTCACTTATTCTGGCCTAATACCACCACTGTTAAAGCAGCCTCATTAATATCTGAGCATGCTTCACAGAATTTCATTACATTTGCTGTTGGCTGGCCATTATCAACAGCGGTCCATCTCTGTTATGGTTCAAGTCTATCTTAGGGCTATGGTAGCTCATAGAGTGCCTGAGTGAATTATGAGCTAAAGGCTTAGCTGACAAGTCCATCATGTCTACTCTGACACCCAGCACACACCCCCACCCCACCCCATCAACTGAAATCTGTATCTAAGTGTGAAGACTGACTTTTCACGACAGTTTCAGTTTAAGGTGCATGAGACAGCACTTTTACATAAATATAGGTTAAGCATAAGTTATGCAATACACAAAATACCATTCAAAAAGCATTCATCAATTCAAAAGATTATTATTATTATTATTATTATAATAAAAGTTATTATTATACACAATTTAATGTCTATTTTAATTTATTGTAGCACTAGTCTTTATGCCATTTAAATACTAAATGAATTTAAATACTACATTTATGAGTTCTGGATTTTTAAGCATTTTAACTTCTGCTTCTTTGATTGACTTCCTTTGCAATAATAATCTGAACCAGTGATGTATATTATATTATTTGTAATGTAAAGCACTGTAACGAATTTATTTATGTATTTTAATAAAGAAATTAATGTTACATTTCCATTGACTGTATAGACTACATTGACTAAGTTTTTAAAATATTAAATGAAGCCCAATCTAATCATGGTCGATTGAGAATCATGAAAAAAAAAAAAGCTAGCCATTTTTGCCTGCCTATTGCTCAAGAAAACAACAATGAAAACAAAAATTCCATTTTTCAGTAATGGTTGAACAAGCAATAAAACAGAAATGTCATTTCAATTATCCAGTAAATCTTTGCTGGAATTGACAGTCACTGTCACACAACAAATCTCATACAACATTACTGCAGGATGTGGGAACATGAGTACAATGTAAGCCATAAATATATTTAATGAAATTAGTTTATCGAAGCATTCATAATTATTTGTAACAGCTAAAAGTTAGCTAATAGCCAATTTTTTTTTGTTGTTTTAATGCTCTTAACACAAACATTAAAAAACTGTTGCATGTCTGTTGAAAACCAGATGCTTGTATGTTTAAGCTAATGATCAATCACACCTTCACACTTATTTAAATGTTACAAATCTTTGTTATGAAAAGGTGTGTGAAGACTAGCTGCCTCTGTACATCAGCGTGTCAGACACTAGATAAACTAACTGGATTTGGGACAAGCAGGAGTACTGTTTGTGTTTGTTTGTGTGTGCGAGAGGTCAGAAGAGGTTCAGGGAAGTAAACCCTCCCTGCAATCTAAGCAGCCCATATGACACCACCGACATGCTGCTCTGTGTCTGAGGGAATGGGGGAATTCCACTAAAATATTTCCCTGGTCAAATAAATACCTGAAGTGTCGAAGCAATCCAGTACACTGTCCTGTCACTAACCATGTTTCCTGTAGTCATATTGTTTTATATCTTAAACAGGGAATCTGTTTATATATATATTTGTGCTCTAATGTTACTTACTTCTCACCTTAACTCACTGCAGAGAGAGTTCATGGTCAGAATGCTATAGGTCAAGACTTTGAGGTTGTAATGATTAGATGATGAATGTTGCGTGTAAGAGCTCAAACATATGTCAGAGGAGAGAGACAATAAGAGATAATGGAGGGCAGTGGGTGTGAAGGAGGAGTGCACACAGGGAGTGAAAGAAAAGTATTCACACAATTCTAACAGCAAAGTGTTTGTTTTCCCCCCTGTTATGCCTGTATATAAGTGCATTTATAAATAAAATACATTTAAAGGTTCAGTAAAACAGACAATATAACTCATTGCATGGGGAAGACCAGGGGCAAACTTAAATAAAACTTGTTACCTGGCTGAAAGAATAGTACCATGAATAGTCCCTTAAGCAGATTGAAGCAGCTGGTCAGAGCCATGCTTTGTGGGTTTTATAGTCATCAACACACAGATGATCAGTGCAGCTGCACAGAGTCAAAGATTCCTAAACATACCCTGGAGGAAGTGAACTCTGACCTCACACACCCATAGGTTATGAGGCACTAAGACTGGTCTAGGGGTGTTCATAAATACATTACTCTCAAACCTTTTCAGTACAATAAAAAATAAATACTCTAATATACTACAGGGACAGAACTGGAATTGGTAAAAAAAAAAAAGACTTGAGCAAGCAGACAATATTACTGGCCAGCAGCTCAGCCTAATCCTTGCATGCATCATGTTTCACTCTCTCAAATGAGGAATCTGTGAAGAGATGTGAAACCAAACTGCTTTCTAAAAATCACTCACCTTCTTTTCCTCTGCATGTGGATGGCAGTTTCTGTGGTAACGGACAACCACTGTGGCTAGTTCAACTTTCTTTTAGAGACCATTTACACGTATAAAGAATTGACTTCAGCTGCAGCAGTCCTCCATTCTGGATTATTTGACACCTTATTAAAGACCTGACACTAGGATTGGTTTGTTTTTTATTAAGAAATTTAGGCTAAAGATTGGCATAACACCCACCCACACACCCACACCCACACACAAATGACCAGTCTAGGAATTAATCAATGTGCCTGGAATTCATTACTGGGACTTTTTAACAGAAAACTCTCTAAATGTCATCTAGATGCTATTTGGATTCATTTTTTATTTTATTTTAATTTAATCCTCCAAAAATACAGACAAGTGCTTCATATAGACAGAAGGCAGTCATTTGTGCATAAATATCAAACAGCCAAAGTCATAATAAGAAGTCATTTCTGATATGTTAGGTGGTGGAGAATGGCACTGTTATAGTAATTGTATGCCGTTTCCATTTTTTCCATTTTAGATTTGACTGTATTTGCACTGTTTTATTTCATCCTTCTTCACCCCTTTTAAAAATGAAAATTGTCTGTAGGTCATGATAAAGTGAAAATGAGGATATGAAAATCTCAAAAGTTACACAAGGAAGCAATGTTTCTTCTATGGCATGTGGCTACAGATGATACACATAGCTATTTAACTCTTACACAGTACACAAGGAATATTTCAAGAGATTTTCTAGTGATTTTTTATACAATTTTTAAAAAAAAAGTCAAGCCACCTGACTGACGTTCACAAGATAAAATTATTTCTAAGGTAATATAATACATGGATATCCTGTGGTTTAACTGGAAGATGCCTGCAGTTAACATGCATACAGCTATAAATTCAAAAATCATAGGCAAGATAATTATATGCAGAAAGCAAACTAAATGTAATTTTGTTCCACCTTTGATGGCAGTAATTTTGTTCTCCATTTTTTTTTTTTTTTCATCACAGTGGGCTGTGGTTGTAATCACTGGTGTAAACGTCTGCAAATACATTTGCCATGGAGCCAGACGGGGCGTATGATAAATCTTATACGGAGGATCACTAAGCTCAAATTAATAATAAACTAAAAGCAGTTCACACAAATGATGATATGCCACAAAACTGAAAACCACTGCCTAGTTTTCCGAAAGATCCAGGATGTCAAATATGGCCTGTTTATTGCCACATAAAAATGAGGGTGAAAGGCCTTGGGAGCCTTTAGATTAGTATCTATAACAAACCGTAATGATAGTTAAGTGTGCACACAAGGCATTACTTTAAAAGAGGGTGGGCGATGAAAGGATTCTTCAGCAGTCAGCACCCAGGTGGTAAAGTCTCTTTGGGTTCACTCAGTCAGAGAGAGGTCCAAGGACAATGAGGCTCCATCCAAAGATGGAGGCCACAGCATGTGGTAGGGGGTCTCACAAATGGAGTTTCACAAGAAGCTGATGCCCCATCGTCTGTGGTCTACCAGGCAACGCAGCAGAAGGTAACTGGATCCAAGGTGGAGTGAGAAAGGAAGGGAGGAAACTAGGAGCGAAACCATGAAAAATGTAGAGTATGAAAATGTCTCCCTTGGTTTATAGCTGCACGGACAGTCGTCCAAGAGAAACACATCCTTAAAGTTAACCATAGATGCCTCTTAGCCGCTTTTTTTTTTTTGCCTCTCTCCCAACTAGCTGGCAACGGCTTGGTTTTCAGAAAGCAAATCTAAGTTGCTTGGAAACTATGTTACAAAAGCACTCAATAAACTGAATTTTTTCGGGATCTGGTTCCTGTACATGTGGCTCAGTTTTCAAACATGAACATGTGTAGATCAAGTTAGTTAGAGGCTACAGTGACTATCCTTTATCATAGCTCACTGTTAAAAACATAATTGATAAAAATATAAACAAAATAAACAAGAGGATTTGTAATATATATTTTAATAGTTTAATTAAAAAAAATAGTTTTTACTTTGTTTTCAAAATGTTGCTCATCATCCTCTAACACACGTAGTGATGAAATTTGTGACTGGATGTATTAATGTTGAAATGTTTGGACTAAATATATACTTTGTAAACACATTCTTGTCAAATGCAGTGATGAGAGACCTGATTAAAAAGTTCTCTGCAATTTCCTTTCAATTATTAAAAAAAATCTAATACCCTACTGAATTCTGGTGTTTGTAATTGTTTTTTTATTTATTTACACTGAATAAACCTTTTTTTATTTTAACCAAAAGTATCATTCCTCAAAAGCTTGACAAATTCCATTCTTTAAAGCAAATATTATAAGATTTTCTGAGATCTGTTATTGAATTATTTTGGCAGGTTATTAAAATAAAAGCAAGGACTGTCTTCAATCAAATCATCATTTCAGATTAGCCTGATTTGTGTGCAAACACCTATCCTTTATCCCTTAACTCACTCTAACTGCACTGTGACTCAAAAATCAAGCAAAAAATGTATACATGGGAGTTTTATATTTATTAGGTTATTTTTTCTAATGCTTCAATCAAGCAGAACTTTTCACTTGGACAAGCTAATACATGACCTTATGTGTTTTGAAGCAAAACACACAGTGTAGTAATTTATTTGAAGCAGCTGTTTTTTCAAAATGTTTAAGTTTAGACAGGAAATCTGTTAAGCTGTTCAGCTCCTACATTGTCCTGCTTGGGTTACAGGGCCACTCAAAAAGCTACTTTAATGGTAGAAAATGGCACTAAATATAAACAGCTAGACTTTCTCCTATCCTGACCATTAAAGACAGTTTTAGGACACTTCAGTGATCAAAATAGAATTATAAGCATTTGTCTTGTATTGTTGTTATTATTTTTATGTTTGCAGCTCATAGCTGTGTAAGGGATAATATAAGACTCACCTGCTGACTATATCAGTTATGTGAGTGCTAGAAAGTCAGGAAATATTACACCACATTCACTGATAAAATGGCTTTTTTCCATTTTCCATGGACAACGATTCAGCATTAATTGCAGGTTGCTAAAACATAAGTCACCGTTATCATATATGAGAGAATGAACGTGATTTGTTAGTCATAAAATAATGATGTACTATTGCATGCTTGTAGCATTAAGCCAGAAAAATACGCTGTGGCTTTTTATGTACAAAGTGTCAGTGCACTGAATGGAAAGGGGGCAGGTAGGGAGTGGGGGTGGGAAATGTAAACGCTGAAGTGGAATTCAATATGTGGCCTTAAGCGGAAAAACTGGTGATCTCAAGAGGTCATCCCTCTTTCCGGAGGAGAAAAAAGTAGACCCTATGGTAGAGTGTGCTTCTGGTGATCTTTGGTGAAGTCATTCACGAAAGAAACCGTTTCCCCAACAGAGCTCTCCTTTATAGAGATGTTCTCCATCACTCTTTATGCTTTGTGCTATTCCTAAGATGCTCATAGCAATTTAGTGAGGTGAATGGAAAAACACTCATGCCTGCCCCAAATGTGCAAGACGTTGTTACTTTGTTTTACACACATGGTTAGCCAATTTCATTCTGTCTTTAGTGGAAACATAGTATATAGTGTATCTTAAGTAATATAATGCAGTTTTTAGTTTTAGAAGGTTCACTTAGAATGAACTTCATTGTTTTTGCCTGAAAACTTGCATGATGAACAGCATAGATTAGATTTCATTAGGGGTGGAAAGTACATGTTCCTACCAACATTCACACTATGTGAAATGTCCAGTTTTGCCTCAGTCTCTTAGATTAGAGTTCCTCTACCACCCGCTCCTTACGGAATTGTACAACCAGTCACACACATTTTTGCCCATTCCTCATTGCCCATGTATGCACCCGCTAATGTACTCCCTTAATCTGACCTTTCTATTATTTTACTTTATTGAGTCAAATATACTACAAGAATGAGAATGTATTTTAATATTTTATTCAGCCGTGTTGGTTCATTTACTCAGGCAGCTGTTAGAATATGTGTGTCTGTGGTTCAGCTTGTACAGTATGAGTCCGCGTGTTGTTGCAAACAAATGTGCATGTGGTGGACATGAGTAAATGTACCTGTTCTTATTGAAATCACTTGATGGATAGGTCGGTTTTAGAGCTGAAGGTGTTTGTTTTTCAAAATAATTTAGATAAGCTCAGTGTAATCTGTCTGTAATGGGTCCCTGCCAACTTCAAAGATTAACCTACACCCACGATAAACAGAAAGACAGACAGACATGCACATGCACACACACATATACACACACACACACACACACAGAAAGAATGCCATACTACTGAAAATGTGTTACCACTTTAAATGTCTTGATTTCATTATTGGCACAAATGTTACAAATTTACAGTTATCGTTGAGAAAATATGTGTTTTTACAGACACTAATCGGGCTCGCAGCCAGCTCTGGAAAATAGATTATACAAGGTCAGGAAGATTCATGGTAGTCATTGAACCATTATACTGTTTATCTTTACAATCAAGATAACTACAAATGAGAACTGCTAATGGGATATATGTACACACACACACACACATAAGCATATATATGCATGCACATACACACTTATCCCTTTATCTTATATATCCTATCCCTTAGCAGTTCTCATTATGGTTGTGTCCTTATTCACAAACCGACTGTTTTATGGAAAGTGACATTAAACAATGATGGACTTAACTGTATACACAACTCCAACATTATGACCTGTCTTTGGTGATTGTCACAGAGTCAACTGGAGTCCATTTATGGACTCCGTTTTCATTTGTTGGATTCATTTCTGTTGCTGATATCTGGAGCCAGTAAATGTACACAAACTATAAATCTTAGCTCGTCACTCTCTGTTTATTGTTAGATGCCAGATTTTCCCAACTAACATTTCTCAGAGCAAAAGGGTCTTCAGGGCCAAAAAATACAATACCCGCTTTTCATCTTATCATGCACTTATGACCTTATATATATATATATGTAAAGAAAATCTGTGAAGCAAAGATGCTTTCAAAGCAACAGCATATAAAGTCTATATCTCAAATAAAAACAAAATTAAATCTATATGTGGAGTGATGACACATTGCCTTTTAGCAACTGCATTCTAAAATAAATTATCTCTAATGTACATCACCAAGTACTTTTATATGCAATTCAACTGGCAGTTTGTTCAAAGCATCTCAGAGGAGCTGCTGCAGTTCTTCTGGTCATATTGTCTCACTGTCTCACTTTCTTCTGTTTCTGCAGATAAAACCAGACTGCCTCAATGAGCTTGTGTCTGAATGATGTATTTCTGAATATCCTACTATCATTAACAGCATACCAAAAATTCTCTGTGACATTCACTTCCTAACCTAGATGTTTGGCAATAATAATAATAATAATAATAATAATAATAATAACCATTGTTCATATAATAGTATTGAAGCTGGATTCACATCAATTATTTAAAACCAGGTTTCAAGTAAGAAAAAAACTAAACTTTTATTTACATCTTCAGTGCAAATACCTACTAGCAAAATATAATACAGTCAGATTCATGAACTTTACGATAACATTTACATTGAGTAAATTCCCAGAGGTCATAAGGGCGAACAAGAAGTGGTTCAGATGAATATTCACAATGATCAAATTCACAATATGAAAGATATTCAAAAGATTGAATTTTTTTCCTTATACAGGAACAAGTCAGTGACATCACCGGATATATTTACTTTTCAAGTGTCCCAGGCACGACCTAACCAGGACCGACTTACTGGCTGAGCTGCGTTTAAAACGTTTATTGTCTTTGACGTGCATTATAGTGGTTTTTTCGATTCACGATCGGTGATTTTCCAACAAAGTTCAGAAAGGTATTTGTGAGGATGCTGTCGTCTCTGTCACGGTATTTGTTGCCGGCATGATGTCTGTGCCTACAGGCCCGGCGATGATAAGGCTATGTTTGCTGGGATCAGAAATATTCGTATCTCTTTTCTGTTCTTCTTCTTCGAAGTCGGAATCGCTTTGCTCAGTATCGCATTCGGATTCGTCGCGCGCTTTCTGCTCGGACTCGGTCTCGGCTTTATCTGACTGCTCCTTCTCTTTGTCCTTTTGGGCTTGGGCCTCCTTGGAATGTCTCCATTTCATTCGACGGTTCTGAAACCACACTTTGACCTGGAGATAAGGATATTGTTTAATAAATTTCTCCAAATGGATTTCAAAACAATTATAAATATTTTACATTAAATAATATTATATTCCGCGCTGCACGTCTCCAGCATGTAATTCGCTGCGCAAAAATCTGACATAATTATCATTATTTGTAATGAAATTCCTTAGTGTTATCATAAGACTCATCATAAGGCTTAACTTTCTACAACTACACAGTTATCTTTTATGAGCTTTCATCATTTACAAAAGTCGTTATAATTGACTTTCATTTCCTCATGAATATGCGTTTCGCAACTGAGAGAAGCAAACGCTTTTTAGTATTTTTATTTTATCTGCGCATCGTGTGCTTCCTGCGTCTCCTGTGTCACACACACGCGTGCGCCCGCAAGCGCGCGCGCACACACACACCTTATTTTAACACCAGCCTACCTGAGCGTCCGTAAGGCCCAGCATCGCAGCAAGCTGTTTTCTGTCTGGTTTCGTGACGTATTTCTGAATCTCAAATCGTTTTTCAAGACCCTTCCTTTGTAGGTTGGAGAACACGGCTCTGGACCAGGACCTTTTTCTTTTGTATGTCTGTGGCATTGTGTCTTTCGTGAGAACTGCATAGGGTCCTGTATAGAATCAAACATCATACATGGTTGCTTGCATCAGTTTCCTGTCATATAGGCTACATAATGTAATTTAGTGTTAATATATTTTAATAGGTTATATTATTTACATGTTAATGGCGAGCATTGTTATGGTCGTAAAAGCGATGCCACAGCTACATTTGTCCTATATAATATTTCTTGCTTTAACAGTGCAAATTAATTTAAATAAAAATCAATAAACTCGTTTGTGCTGAGAGTTAACACGGGAGTGTCACACTACCTGGGAAAGAGTCCTGATACTGATGCCCTGATTGTCTCGAGGGACTTATTATGGAGGATGCGTCGCTCATCCCCGGCTCTATGGAGACGAAGTACTGACTCGCGTTCGGCTGCACGGACACTGACTGACGGTTCGAGCTAACAACAGACGTGTGATCTGTATGCAGAGAACAAAGTAATATATGTAGTTATTTTATAAGCAAGGTAAAATGTGTAAATCTTTACAATTCTTTTGGGATTCAATTTGAGTATATTCTACAGACAATAAGAAAAGCTGTCCAATAACGCCCTAAATTTTCGTGACTTTTAAGTCTGTAATTTAGCCCAAACGTAAACACCTCTCTATTTTACAGCGCATTTTTAAAAATGAATAAGCACACGCATAATTGGACATTTGATAATCTCATTATATTATTTCTTGATACTAAAGAAAGAAAGAAATCTGCGCGTGACTTGGTGTTTACCTCTTAATGGTGACGATTCTTTTGATTTTGGTTCGAATTCTGTAGACAATATCCGATCAATGCCGAACTTGAGATCTTTGCTAGAAAGTGGAGGTACTGATTGAGAAAAGAATGTTGTTCTGGCCACAGAGGTCAAGTGTATTCCGTGCCTGTGGTAGGCAGACGCTGCACTCACTCTCCCACCGAATACGGCTGCGTCCGGCGCTAACGGAGATGGGCGAAGCGGAGATGCCGTGGAATGAACTTGAGCCCTTGCTCCCATGTGTGTCACGAGCGCTGAAGAACCTGCGACGTTTTCGTTGTCTCCAAAATGTAGTATGTCAGCAATGCAAAACGAAGGCTTCTTTACTGTGTCCATCGCAAAACCACCCGAACAATAGGCAGACCAGAGACTAAAATTTGACGCGTAAAGGGGATTCAGCCCGGCTGTATACATCCTCCTCTTTTTGATTGTCTGTATCTTTATGTGTATAACAAATCACGACATTAAGTATAGCCTATGTAACAGGATTAAAAGCTTTATTTAATGAAGCGCATCGCTTTCTCTACACTCCAGAAATGTTCTCAAGTATGAAATCCCAATATGTGGTCCAAGAAGTTCTACGCAGAAGTTTCTTCAGAGATGCTGATTGGTTCAGTCTTGGCCAATGGAGATTCAGAAAAAAGTTCCACTTCCCCTTAATGCTTTAGTGAAGCCTTGGGAAAGAAATACAGCTGATGAAGGCAGTAAGTGTAGCTCTTGGAATTACCATCGGATTTCATCATTGCTATCGATTTATATATAGAGACCTCAAATTCTAATGTGATACAACCCTCTGCTGTTGCATTATGTTACTTCTTATGTTAACACTTTCCTTTTATAAGTGACATTATTTGCACACAAAAGTGTTTAAATGCTGAAGTAACCACATCACCTATTTTATTTGTTTGTTTGTTTGTAATGTTCTTTAAAGCGTTTCATCTGGTCATGTGAACATTAATGAACCTGACCTAATACTGAGGTTAATTTAAAACTAAACATAACAGTGCAAAATGATATAATCATAACTAACCAATAAATTAAAATGCTTGATTACTGACTAAAAGAAAAACTTTTTTAGCACTCGGTTCCTTGTTGGCCCAGTGAGATTAGGAAACAGGAGTTTCTCGATGCAGGCCATCCTGTTTTTAAGGGCTCTGATTCAAACCTAAATGAGCGGATATTCCTGCTAGATTTATCCCAAAATAGAAGATGTCAGTATTTTAGGGTACAGCGGAGGTCCATATTTCCTCCGGAGCGAGGAGGGGGGACTTTATAATGACTGTTAGCACTTCCTTTTTTCAATATTTGTGCAACTTTATCTCAACCTGCAAGTTGCATGGTGACGCAAATCCGTCTCTATGCTTATAATAAACAAAGGAAATCTATTCTCCACTAAAACGAAAACACAATTAACTTCAGAAGCGATACTTCATCCATATGTAGGCTACAACCCAAGTGCAACACATCACTTTCTATTATGTGATAGATATAAAACTACTGAATTATTATTATTATTGTTGTTGTTGTCGTTGTTATTATTATTATAGTTGTTCTTATTGTTGTTATTATCGCTGTTGTTCTTTATTCAATATTTACGTACACAAAGCACTATTTTGTTTTAAAGTAATATTAAATACCCATTAAAATGAATATTTTACTCTGCGCTTCGATAATTATTCGCCTTAATTAACCTAATCCGTTCATGCCATACACGTTGGTTAACATATGCTACGTGTACGTCAGATTTAATGTAAGACTGTCAGTTTATTCCTGAGATGTTTTAACAAATGCGTCACTCTGGTCCTATGTTCCTTTTGAGGCGTTCATTACGGCTGATTTATTATGCCGGAAAGGTCTATGACCCTGACTAGCTCTTACCACAAGGCTTCAGAGTGACACTTTTCCGGTTTAAATTTAGAGATGAAATGTAATGTTTACCCTGGACCTTACAGTCAAAACAATCCATGGAAAAGGATGTAGAAGAAGTGCCGTTAGTGTGCCGAAACACGCACGTTAATTCAGGCGCGCAGGGCATGCTGCGGTAGCACAGAAAGCCCTGGGAAATAACGGTTAAAGTGACAAACTGGTCATTTGATTGATATAATTTAAGATTTAGTCAGGCAAACAAACAAACAAACATTAGAACAAGTTGTCCTTTTAAAAACAATACTTTAGACGAGGGTGAATGTTGATTTTGTGCCACATCGTCCACCACAGCACCGTCTATATTTCTGTTAGTATATTTATAATATTTGACAGTATCCATCTGAATACATTTAAAACAGTTGTTTGTTAATTTCTAATAATAATCCCACTGCTCTTTAGATACAAAATACATTCATAAGGCAATTCTATTTTATTATCGTTTCTTTGTATTTTTAAATCTGGGTGAAAAGTTGATATTTTTCAGGAAGAATTGTACACATAAGCTTCATGAAGAATCGTGTATAATCAGTAAGATGAAAACGCACTAATAATATGTGGTATGACTCCCCGCTTATGCTGAAAGTCATGATAAAGTCAGTTAATATTTCTGGAACTGGATATGTATATTTCTGCTTCAGACATCTGTAGCCATATGAAGCACTGCGAAACAGTTTTCAGTAGTTTGCCTACGTCATCCTCCAATCTGAGCCTATTTTTTCATAATGTGGTTACATCATAATGTCAACATTATATCTCGATTATGTAGCATACATCATCTCCGTACAGATGCCATCTGAATATAGTTTATAGTTTGTGTAAAAACGCTAATGCGATGTTGAACCATTTATCCAAATCTCATTCAAAATAACGACCTAACGAATTCTAAAGAACAATGTTTATATCGTTTATTCTTTATATGAATATAGTGATTTTTTTTAAAGATACGACCGCGAAGTTTGCTTATTACGTCAAGCATTTCTCTAAGTGTGTAAGCTGATGCCAACAGGCTATAATAAAAATAGTCTATAAAGTTTAACACAGGACGAGAATACTCTAATAATAATAATAATAATAATAATAATAATAATAATAATAATAATAATAATATAGCAAGTTGACTATTATATCACAATCACGGAAAGCTTTGTTAAGCATTAACATAATGCACAGTGTGTAGGATATGGTATGTCATGTTTATGGGATCTCTCATTACTGAATGGTTGCTTCTGCTTAATTTTCAATGGGTTATTCTTTATATTATAATCTACCACCTCATTGACTCCTTTTTAAAATCTCTTACCTTAAGTCTACTTTTTATTTGCCTTTATTTTCGAACGAGTTCTGATTTCTGATGTCGAGTTTCTAAAGACTTCTGTGAAGTGAGTAATTTGAACGGGTTTCTTAAAGAGGGCGTAGTGTAGTACATGTAAGCATTCAAATATCCCTAGATAATTTCGAGTCCATTTCTCTTACTTTATATTTCATAAAGTTGACAAGTTCTTAAGAGCAGTGGGCAACAGCTTGTCTGCAGTGAAAGAGTTCATCATTCAGAGATAAATAGTGAAAAACCCGCAAAACGCTCAAAAACAGTTATATTACATTTTCACTTGTTAAAATAAGTAAATAAATAAATAAATCGATTTAAGTAAATCGACATGATTTTGCTATTTTATTATTGGTCCAAGGAAATTGGGCGCATTTCATTTTAATTATAAATCAGCATGCAGTCTTTTCCATATGAGTTGCAGAATAAATGTCGTATAAACATTACAAGTATTTATTCGAACTGGAAACACTAACTGCAAGCTCTTTTACGGCATGTTAATGCAATGTATTTGAACTGCGTACCCCGCTTCACCAAACAGTAGATGGACATCTAAGAGTCGGTGTAGCTCACACTCGCCTCAGTCGACCTGCTCGTTAAACAACAAAAGAGCTTCCTTTAATGGAAGCTTCAATGCTGCCCATTAAAACCTCTGTATTTATACAAAAGCGGCGGCAAAGGTTGAAGTCGTGCCATTTGTGTAAAGGAACCCAGGCTGGCTAATTTCTCTTTTGGTCAATGTACACATGGCTAAATCAAATTCAGTGAACGCTGCAGCTCTCACTGCTAAATAAGACCAGGACTAATGGAAACGCGAAAAGGTCATAATAACAAACCATTACAGTTTCTGCTCCCAGTGCATCCTGGCAGTGATCCCGCTAATGCGTAAATCTTAAGCACTCTCCGCAAGTGCACCCCAGTGGGCTTTGCCCATGCGCAAAAACGAGCTCTAGCTGTCCTGATTAGGCCGTGCTCTTTTCTGTGACTGCACAATGATTGATTGTGCACTTGTTTACCGAAGGCAATCACTGTTGAGGCAAACCAGAGTCTCTAGAGCTTTGGAGGATTAGCGTTTAGGGCCCATAGGCCTTATTAATTGTTGTAATGGAAGTAAGCAACGTAAAAAGTTAAGACAAATTAAAAAGATAGTAAACGATAACAGCAAAACATTTTGCTATAGCTGTTTAAATTCCACCAGACACCTATGAAGGAATTAAAAGCAGTCTATTCTATTCTATTCTATTCTATTTAACAATGATGCACTAATGCGATTTATGTGCATTAATAGTGTTAGGTAAAGACTCTGAAATATAGAGGTCTACTACTTATTATGCAGAGACTTCTATAGTATACTTATAGTTTACTCCAATATAATTTTAGATATGGGATGTTTATTTTTTTAAATCCTCTTTTAAGCAGCTACTGTTACACACTTGTGTTGTGGTGGTTTGTTAAAGTGATTTAATATTCATACAGAATTTTAGAAAATACTGGTCATGAATTTGGAACCACTGAACACTCTTACTGTTGTGACTGAAATTAAAGAAATTAAAGCTTATTGATTTTAAATAAATAATTGAATAAATAAACTAGAATTTCTTTAGGTTCAATTTAGAATTAATTGGCCTCATTTATTAATAATTTAAGATCCTCAAAAGCATACTAGGACAAACGTGTTACCCTCACCTGTGTGCAAATAGTGAACATCTTGAATTTATTAATGTGAAGGAAATAAAAGCTTGTATTTATTTATTTATTTTTCTGTTACATTGCTGATTGCTGCCCATTTCAGGAGTCAGTTCAGTTCCTAACATCTTTTCGCTCGCAGTCACATCATTCCCGGACATATTCACTGCCACGCCACCAGAGGACCCTACTGCAGAGCTCCAAAGACTGTTTAATTTGTTACTCATTTCCTGTTCATATGCTATATAAAGCACTCAGGGTCACTGTGAAGCTTTGCTGATGAGGTGTTTTGGGTATGTTCTCATGTTGTACAACGGCAGCATGTTCATGGAGCAGAGAGGATGTAGCCACACAACTTATATCAGCTATTCTTCAAATATAAAGTCCTCATTCACAAGTTTTCTCCCTGGGATTAAATAAAGTCATCCATCTATCTAGATTAGCCAAAAAAAAGTTTTTATTTGACAGATTGAGCCGATTTCTAATTTATTTCCTCAAGCTTCTGGGTGTTGAATTTTTGGCTCACTGTCCCATTTAGCTTTCATAGAGTTATTATTACACCTAGTGGCCAAAAAGGAGAACTGCAGGAAGCGCAAATAGATGTCCACGGGAGGATTTTTTTCTGGAGTGGTGGAAGAGGTCAGTTACAGGACAGTTAATGACATGATTGCTGATTTTATTTGGGAAAAAAAACAAAAACAAAAACCCATACCGGTCAAGATCTTGCAAATGCGCTGAATGAAACAGAGTGTAAGTAATGAACTGGACAATTTTTATTGCAAGACATCAAAACCAGATTGCCTGGTGACCTCGTGATCGCTGGCTTGACCATCCAATCAGCCGCAGCCCCGCTTTTTTTTTTTTTTTTTTTTTTTTTTTTTTAAAGCGGGTTCTTCACATTAAAAGCCACAGATTTGCTTGGTGGAAGTATGACAAACTTCAAAATAAAAGCCCAATTCATAAAGCATGGCCAAGGACTGAGATTAATAATTAAAACTACATACATACACACATTTATATATGCGCATGTTGTTTTAATTAGCATAGCACATATCAAATTTCTATTTGCTTTATGGAAACATTTTTTATGCATTGTAAGACATTTTCTAATATTTCTTGTAAGCAGAGAGAGAGAGAGAGAGAGAGAGAGAGAGAGAGATTGATTGAGAGAGTCTCATCAAGAATTTTTTGAGAGGCCTGACAGTTCAAGTTTCCCAGGAGTTTCACACTTCCACCCCCATGCTTCACTGTTAGTGTATGATTTGTCTTACAGTGGATGGATGGAGCTGGTATCTTTTGAAGAAGGTCTTATAGCCTTCCCCAGACTGATGGGCTGTCACCACCTTCCTCCTGATGTCCTCAGATGTCTCCTTTCCTCTTGGCCTTGTTGGTCTTTGTAGGTACACCTTGGTATGACAGTGTTTGGTTGGTTTCCTCTCTCTTTTAATCAGTGTTGCCCAACCCCTTTTCTCACAATGTCTAATTTGATTAGTCTGCTTAACTGACTTTACTGATTAATTAAGCACCCAAATGTGTTTCACCTGAATCATTTACCCACGTGACTTTACCAATTTTGCACATACACTAATTCCATCTTTCATGTAGTTTTTTGGCTACTCACACAATTCCCTCTAAACCATCACATTCAATTTGTAAACATACATCTGACATTTAATATATATATATATATATATATATATATATATATATATATATATATATATATATATATATATATATATATATATATATAAAAAACTGGTGATGGGGCTTCTGAGGTTGATGTACAGGGTTGCAGGCCTCCGTGTTTCTGCTTCCTGTCTCCACATTTAAAACTGTATGTGGTATAATTGTGACAACAATATATTTCAGGAAAAGATTTCCTAAAGGATGCACTCCCTTTATGTGGTGTATGTAAATTAAATGATGCAGATTCATAATTCTCTATGTACACTGAATTTGTGTGGGTTTTGTGGCGGTGTGTTTTCTGTGCTTCAGTACAGTTGGGGAATGACGTGTGTGAATAGCAGTTATCAGCAGAAAAAATACATCATACTGAGTATTAAGTGTTTTAGATTCATTTTGAATGTCATATATTGTTTGTTAATAATCATATATACAGTATTCCCTTGTTTATCGGGGGGGTTACGTTCCAAAACCACCCACAATAAACGAACGCCACCCGTTTTTTGTTTAAACCGTCAATTACCCTCCCACACTCTTTAAACACACACAGAAAACATTCGCAAGCATTAACAGGGCTTGCAGAAAAACCGTAAAAATACAGCGTACACAGCATAAAACTATGGGAAGCCAAACACATCAAAAGTGGGACGAAACCGCGCCACCCGATTGAGCCGCCCTGGGCGGACTAAATATCTGCGCGGCCCAATGGACAGGGCAGCGCGACAGTCCGGATAGCGCAGAGATGAGACCGCGGTGAAGTTAGCTTGATATTCAGACATTCGGAAGCGGTAGTTTAGGGACCGTCGACAAATTTCTGTATGACTGAAAAAAAAACACTATTTCTTCAATAGCTTCTAGGTCATGTGACCCAAATCTAGTACCAAAATAATCTACTTGGATACCTCCACAAGGTACACCTCTTTGTATCCCAAAAAATCTCTTCTTTTATTTTTAATTTAATTTTTATTTAAAAAAAAAAAAACACTATTTCTTCAATAGCTTCTAGGTCATGTGACCCTGTGACCCTAAACTAGTACCAAAATAATCTATTTGGATACCTCCACAAGGTACACCTCTTTGTATCCCAAAAAATCTCTTTTTTTATATATATATATATATATATATAAAAAAAAAACCTACTATTTCTTCAATAGCTTCTAGGTCATGTGACCCTGTGACCCAAATCTAGTACTAAAAAAATCTACTTGGACACCTCCACAAAGTACACCTCTTGTTATCCCAAAAAATGTCTTCATTGATTTTTATTCATTTGTTTATTTTCTTCATTTGTTTAACTCCTCTCTTCTTTAAATAAACAAGTCATTTCTTATCACGATTACACACCGTTTTTTATTGTTATTACACAATAGTCTTCTTAAACACACAAGCAGTATTTCCATATTTTTTTTCTGGCTGTTTGAAGCTGCAAAGTGTCCATTCCCACACACTGTGCATGCATCCAGAAAGAAATGACACTCTGCTACAATGTAAAGTAGTGAGTGTACAGCCAATATAACAGTGTAAATTTGCTCTCCCCTCAAAAGAACTCAACACAGCCATTAATGTCTAAACAAAAGTGACTACACTCCTAAGTGGAAATGTCCAAATTGGGCCCGAAGTGTCAATATTTTGTGTGGCCACCATTATTTTCCAGCACTGCCTTAACCCTCTTGGGCATGGAGTTCACCAGAGCTTCACAGGCTGCCACTGGGGTCCTCTTCCACTCCTCCATGATGACATCACAGAGCTGGTGGATGTTAGAGACCTTGTGCTCCCCCATCTTCCATTTGAGGATGCCCCACAGATGCTCAATAGGGTTTAGGTCTGGAGACATGCTTGGACAGTCCATCACCTTTACCCTCAGCTTCTTTAGCAAGGCAGTGGTCTTGGAGGTGTGTTTGGGGTCGTTATGTCCTTAGTCTGCTTGTCATCAGCAAACTGTATGCAGGTTTTCTTGTGCATCATCTTTAGTAGAGGCTTCCTTCTGGGACGACAGCCATGCAGACCAATTTGATGCAGTATGCGGCGTATGGTCTGAGCACTGACAGGCTGACCCCCCACCCCTTCAACCTCTGCAGCAATGCTGCCAGCACTCATACGTCTATTTTCCAAAGACAACCTCCGGATATGATGCTGAGCATGTGCACTCAACTTCTTTGGTGGACCATGGTGAGGCCTGTTCTGAGTGGAACCTGTCCTGTAAAACCGCTGTATGGTCTTGCCCACCGTGCTGCAGCTCAGTTTCAGGGTCTTGGCAATCTTCTTATAGCCTAGGCCATCTTTATGTACAGCAAAAAAAAAAATTTTCAGATCCTCAGACAGTTCTTTGCCATGAGGTGCCATGTTGAACTTCCAGTGACCAGTATGAGAGAGTGAGCGAGCAATAACACCAAATTTAACACACCTGCTCCCCATTCACACCTGAGACCTTGTAACACTAACGAGTCACATGACACCGGGGAGGGTAAATGGCTAATTGGGCCCAATTTGGACATTTGCACATAGTGGGGTACTCACTTTTGTTGCCAACGGTTTAGACCAGGGGTGTCCAATCTTATCCAGAAAGGGGCGGTGTGGGTGCAGGTTTTCAGTCGAACCAAGCACAAGCTACACCTGATTCCAACTGGCTAATCAACTGATCTTGGCTTTCAGTAGACCCCGGTGTGGCTTCTGCTCAGTTGGAATGAAAACCTGCACCCACACCGGCCCTTTGCAGATAAGATTGGATACCTCTGGTTTAGACATTAATGGCTGTGTGTTGAGTTATTTTGAGGGGACAGCAAATTTACATTGTTATACAGGCTGTACACTCACTACCTTGTGGAGGTGTCCAAGTAGATTATTTTGGTACTAGATTTGGGTCACAGGGTCACATGACCTAGAAGCTATTGAAGAAAGTGTTTTTTTAATAAAAATTAAATAAAAAATAAAAGAAGAGATTTTTTGGAATACAAAGAGATGTACCCTGTGGAGGTGTCCAAGTAGATTATTTTGGTACTAGATTTGGGTCACAGGGTCACATGACCTAGAAGCTATTGAAGAAAGTGTTTTTTTTTCAGTCGTACAGAAATTTGTCGACGGTCCCTAAACTACCGCTTCCGAATGTCTGTCTAATGTCTGAATATCAAGCTAACTTCACCGCGGTAGAGAAGAGCTGGTTTACTTGCGCAGCCCAGTGGATAGCGCATCGCGGACCAACTTGAGCAGCGCTGCTCGAACCACAAACCTGCGCGACCCACTGGGCAGCGCTGCGCGACTCTGATGGAAATAGACCCCGCCCACCATCAATTTTACCCACAATTCTCCGCTGTTGTTTAAAGTGCACATGGAAGCTTAGGCTACAACAATATAGCCAGACAGTATGAATGTGAACTTCTTAAATTTCCAATGTTTATTTTTCCTTTATGGAAACTGCAGTGTTGTTCGACAGTACTTCGTGGAATTACATGCATAAGTTGCAACGGAAGGGGCTGTTCAAAGCAGGAATTTTACATTTTGGGCTCGATTGTGTTGCTGGTCTCGTTTGTGTTCAAACTTGAGGAATAAAAAGCCTTCTACCTTCATTTTCTGCATTTTGTGAAGTGTTTCTTCTGTTTTCCAAAGCGTCTTCAATTTTATTCAAAATGTCAGGACTATTTAATATTGTTTCTACTATGCGCCTTACCAAGCCTAGTTTGCGTTTGCGCTTCCTAGCGGAGAATTGTGGGTAAAATGTAAATTGATGGTGGGCGGGGTCTATTTCCATCAGAGACGCGCAGCGCTTCCCAATGGGTCACGCAGGTTTGTGGTTCGAGCAGCGCTGCTCAAGTTGGTCCATGCTACTCTACTGAAACTGGTCCGCGCTGCGCTATCCACTGGGCTGTGCAAGTACACCAGCTACATCAGCTCATCTCTGCGCTTTCCAGACTGTCGCGCTGCTCTGTCCATTGGGCCGCGCAGATATTTGCTCAATCGGGTGGCGCGGTTTCGTCCCACTTTTGATGTGTTTGGCTTCCCATATAAAACGAAACACTCGGGACAGTGACACGTGAAAACCTGGGATGCTGGAGAATTCTGCTTCCCTTTCCCCATCTGCACGCACAGCCAGCAGCCAATCACAACCGTGATTAAATGATTAGGGCATTCCGATTGGCAAGACTCCTTCCTCCAGCCGTACTGTATTTTGATTTTCAGCATCCCCGCACCGCGCTTCCTAAACAACGCTATGCTGTGGACAGAACCACTTGGAGACGATCAAACTGTCTTTGAACCGCCATTGCCTCAGTCAGCTTTCGACAGGAAGGAGTTAGTGCTAAGTCTATAATGAACTCAGAAACTACACTGACCGATTATTTCCTCAGAATTCTTCATAACTATAAACTGTTGTAGAAAGGACATTATTTATATTTGCATTATTTCCTGTCCAGTGTCACCCAAATGAGGATGAGGTTCTCTTATGAGTCTGATACCTCTCAGGGTTTCTTTCTCATATCATCTCAGGGAGTTTTTCCTCACCACCATCACCTCAGACCTGCTCATTAGGGATAAATGTTAGAGATAAATAGTAACTTTAACCTTTATAATTTTTTCTGTGTTTTCTGTGTATACTTCTGTAAAGTTGCTTTGAGACAATGTCCATTGTTAAAAGCGCTATACTGATAAATGGAATTTATTTGAAAAATATTCATTTATATCTTTTTTAAGACTGATGGGGTTTAGAGAATGAGGAAATAATGCTGTAATAAACGAATAGAACATAAACATAAGATATTTCTGCATTTTATACACAGCTCTCATTGTGTTGTTGATATTTATCGCGATTTATAAGCCACCAACAGGCAGTAGGACGCAACAACAGGACTAGTTTCTAGTTTCTCTGTATTAGAGATAATAGTGATTTTTGTTTAGACCTTAACAATCCCAACCACCAAATAACCTTTATAAAGCTTCTGTTATTTCAAAGGATATGGGCAAGGGTCTTAAGTGTTCATTACTAATAATGAACATTATTAAAAGAAAAACGAATTAAACAAATGTACCTAATTTCTCTGATTAATATGTAATAGAAATGAAAGGATATTTGTCTGCACATGTGGTGATTACAGTTGCACAGTGAATTTGATGTTGAAGCCTGAGCAGTATCCAGTATCCAGAGTGTTGGGTTTGTTTGAGAAGATATCAAGGCAGAGAAAAATATAGCAAATTTGATGTTGGCCATCCATCAAATTTGCTATATTTTTCTCTGCCTTGGTATCTTCTCAAACAAACCCAACACTCTGGATACTGGATATTGCTCAGGTTTCAACATAAGCAACACTACTGGAGCATCACAAATACCCATATGGGATTGTTTAGCATAAATCACCTATTTTCTGTGAACAAAAATGTCATAGAACATTTATTTACATCAGGGTTGCCCAATCTTTCTGAGAAAGGGCTGGTGTGTGTTTGTGTGTGTGTGTCTGTGTGTGTGTCTGTGTGCAGATTTTCATTCCAGCCAAGCAGAAACTACACCTGAGTCTACTGAAAGCCAAGCTAAAATCATTAGCTGTAATGAAGTGTTTCCTACTGGACTGGAATGAAAAGCCTGTCCTTTGTTTTTTGTGCAAAGTTTCTTCAAAAAATGTCAACATTATTAGTGCCATTACACAAACTGTTAAGAAAGGATACAATGTGAAAATGGGAGAAGGATGTGGAAGTAGTCTTTGAGAATATTTTTTTTTCATAATGCGCTTGTTCATAATTTTAGCACTGAAGTCATCCTCTGATGTGTCATCCTACAACACAGGGGTAGATCTGTCTCATCTAATGACTGATACTAATAACTTTGTCTCAGAACATTGATGCTTGCAGAATTCAACTATTCACAACTACACAAAGAAAGCTTAGCTATTATATGTGGAATATAACATTTCCAAAAGTACATTCATGGATAAAAATGAACAGACCATGCACCATTGCTTTCTATTTTACTGAACAGAGACCGGTACATCAAACAGTCATGCCTGAACACTGAAGGCTGAACAGGATGGTGGTGGTGCAACTCTCAGACTCAGTGAGCAAATTGCTTGGGGTTATTTTTTAGGGGTGATTTTAACTTGTCAGAGTCAAATGGCATAAGCTGTAGAACAAGTGCAGCAAAAATATATCCACAATATACACAGACATTGTTTTAAAGTTATTTCTGACAAAACTTTACTACAATATTGCACCCACTCCACTTTACCAACAACGAGACAGACCTAGTAAGCTGTGTCAGGGATTTCACAAAGATTATGCTGGAACTTTTTGGGGTAAAGCATTTCTTGTTGTGATGCTTACTCAAAATGAATAGATGTTTATCCTGTAACATTTGCAACATCATCCTTCACCACTTAATTGGTAGCTCAGTGTTTAAGATGTTGGACTACAGTGTGGAATATTCAATTTCCAGGATAAGCAATCTGCCACTGTTGGGCCCTTGAGCAAACCCCTTAACCCTCAACTACCTAGTTATAGCAATAAGACAAATGAAAGTCGCTCTGGACAAAGGTGTGTACCAAATGCCATAAGTGAGAAAGGTTACTTAATGAAGACCTTTAGCAATCTGTCAGATATGATTGCTTCAAACATCTTTTATGAGTTCTGAGTTCAAAGAATTAAGCAATAATGGCACTGTACACATCACTTCGGCTTTATACAATCCTGCATCAAAGGGATGTTCACATGGACATTTTAGACAGGAAGTGTAGACATTCTGGAAAAGGCAGTGTGTCTACTACAATGTCTACTGTGCTGTCTAGTTACTACATTACACAACAGTACACAATGTGGTTGTCAACTGCCAAACTGTTAAAAGGGAGAAAATTACAGTCTACCATAGATCTTGTTCACCAGGACCTGTGACAAAAAGGTGGAAAAGAAGTTGCACCAATAAACACCATGACAGTTTTTGCAATGGAGAATCTTCAGTCATGGTGCAAAATAGATTCCTGGTTACATCACCCCAAGTGACTGGGATACAATGTCCACGTTACACCAGACCACTAGTGATAGGAGACGGTAGTTCAGTATACAGACATCTAGAGCAGATTCTGAAGTGGAAAATAATTAAAACAATGATTAAAGGACCTTCTTTGCCTACTGAACCATCTCTGTGAGGCCCAGAGCACATGCAAAGGGTTACCTGAAATGGTGCCTGAAAGAAACTCACAAAGAACTGGTGCTAAACCAAGTTATTTGAAAGACTTTGCAAAAATACTCAGACATGTATGTTTTATTCGTTGTTTTTATTGTAAGAAAAACAAAGGAAACTCTTGTAGATACTGATACCTTTTAATTCAAAAAGATGAAATAGTTAGAGTCTGGGTAGGAATGTAGTAATGTACCGACGGTTAGCAGTATTTTTGTATACTAGCAAGACCAGCAGGCGGCGCTGTTGGTAATATCAGTTTAACTAAGCAGCTGGAAGGAATTTTGATCAGTCAGACTGCAGGCCAGTAGTGTGTTCAGTAATGCCTGGACGGCTGTAAAGATTCAAGTATTCAAGTAAATTCACATTTAGATGATTGTGTTCACAGCCAGATATTTGTGAACTTGTACACAAAAATGTACATGTGCAGATACTAAAACTTAGGTGGCTGTGTAAAGAAAATGTTTTTTGGCTTATAACAATTATGTAAACTGTTTCAGATTAATGTAATCTAATCATATATGCTAAAGACTGAATGTATACAGACTTCCAGACATCCATCCATTTTCTGAGCCTATCCCAGGGGACATCCTGGACAGGGTGCCAGTCCACTATGAATTATTAAAGATTCCAATCAGCCAGCAATGCATATCATCAGAGGAAACCACAGTACCGAAACTCCGGAAACACAGGGACAACATGCAAACTCCACACAGGCAGGGCAGGAATCAAACCCCTCAAAACCTTAAGATGTGAGGTAAACTGGCTAACCACTAAGTCACTGTGTCCATCACACCACGGCTAACATAAAACATGATAACACCAACACTTTCATAAATCATCAACAGTAAGAATGCTTGTGTGATAATATTCACCAGAACATTTTAAAGAATACTGTTCTAAAGTCTAGTCTAATTTAGTCAAATGCCAAAAACAGAGGTCAGATTTTTTCTTACTAGCATAATACTATACTTAGTAGAATATAAGGTCATTCACCATATTCATAAAACATTCATATGCACAGACTCTTAGTAGAGTAAAATATGTAATACAAAACAGTCTCTGCTTGGTGGCTCAGGTTGATAACAGGAAATCACTGCTTTAGCTGTTTCCTCTTCTAATGTCAGATACAAGAGAATGGATTCTCTCTGACACAGCCACCTATGAAAGACAAATACAAAGGTTTAATAAAAATCACTTCTGGTATTTATTTTACGTACATTAAAGACTCACTGTGTAAGACTCTGGTCCCTCCAGTTTTTTGTGATGGGCATACAAGGCCTGAATGGAGGTCTGTGCATGTATTCGACTCGCGTATGCACTGCTCAGGGGACACATGATCTGGAAATACAGCAAAGAATAGCATTCAGGTCAGACTTCTTTTTGTTTCTAACACATCATGACATGTTGGAATATTTTGGAAAGTACAAAGTGCAAATTCAGTGAAAAATTCTATTGCTTTGTCTTTGTTTTCTTTATTTCTAAATGCTTTTAGAATCTGAACATTACGGAAAAGTGACTGACAACAACAAGATTTAAGTTTGCACAACAACCAACACATCAGGCAGCCAAAACAGTAAAAACATTCATATAAACCAAAAGGTGAAAGGTGGAGATTACCTTTCCATGGGAGAAGACCTCTAATCGTAGGCTTGTCACATGGGCAGGTGTGATTGACTGGACAGCATTAACCAGTCCTAAAGGGTGACAATTCAAGGGCTGTCCCATCTTTGGGGCAGGCTCTTCTGATAGGCATATGAGATCCATTTGAGGATGACCTGTGAGTGGTGAAATCGAGATTTGAAGAGGGTAAAGAAAAGGAAGAGAAGTAACTAACAGAGATAAACAACACTATTCTAGATTAAGTCCAATTCTATTCTAAGCATTGTAAAGAACTCGCTTAATAATAATAAATGGTAAGAAATACACATTTCCCTTTTTTTCTAAAGGCTTGCTGTATTTTTAAGTATGTATTAAATATTGTAAGTGATACACTGATATAAAAAAAGGAAACAAAAAAGGAAAGATTGCAGCATTAAGGAGGGTACTGACCATCAGCGTCCAGAAGTCTGTAGATAGCCTTTTTGCCTGGCAGTGTGCTTTTCTCCGGGTCCTCACTCAGCTTCATCCTAGGCTGACCTCCAACCTCTACCAGCTAATAAGAGAAAATCGCATCTATGCATTATTCCTAAGGTTGTATCTGGATGAATTTTGTGTTAGCTCCAGTGGTTACCTTATATACACAACCCAGTGAAGGTTGACTTGTGCACGTAACAAGGTGAGTTCCGACTCCCACTACATCAATCTCATTATCCTGACAGAGTGGAAGGAAAACATTTACTGAAAGGTAGCATGATGTAAATATAGTGTAATAATTCTGCTACAAGGGAATCTCTTACTCTCTTCTTGAGCTCGGAGAGACTTTTTTCAGATACACTGTTCGTACCAACAATGATGAGCGACTCAAATGCTGGAACTGAGAAGCTATTAGGAGACAGATAAACTACTGAGTGCCAGAGGTCATTAATCAACTATAATATGTGTAAAAGATAAAACTCACTGCTTGCTGCACTGTCTGAAAACATTACACACTTCCAGAGATTGACTACAGAGATCTCCACTATCCAGTCTTACACCCAGTGGCTGATACTGCAGCTCACAGAGCGCCAGGGCAACAGCGCAGAAACAGGGCAAGCCGCTACTGCAATAAAAAAAATACACATGGACATTTCATACTATTTTTTTCCATCGCATTGCGTGTCACTCAAAAAATGCATTATACTTTAAAAAACAGGACATTGTGTTACCTTCTGACACTGTAGCTGTCTATCACAGGGAGGAAGTTGCAAGGATAAGCAATGGCATAGGAGAGGAAAGCAGCAAGCTCTCCCTCACGCACCTGCTGTAGATTAGCTCCCAGTAACTGACATACACGTCCTAACCAGTCCTTTACCAGTGGGACAAGCTCAATAGGATCACCACCTCTCAAAGGCACCAGTGTCTGTAGTGAAATTTAAAAAAATCAAAAGACGTTAAATATTGACAGCTGATTAATGTGAAAAGTTGATTAAATGCTTTAATAAATTCAGTTACAGACACAACACAAAATGACTTTTGCCTTTGTTCTTTTTATCTTTTTATATAAAGGAAGAGCTGTAAAGACAGTCTACTAAAAATTCTCTGAAAGGTGTTGAATATGGCTGAACTATTTAATTGATTTGAAATGTATAAATTTTTCATCTGAGCTTCATAGTTTTAAAGAGATCTCCTTTGAAAGTACTGGAACAGGAAAGCCATTTTTGTAGTTTTTATTATTCACAACACAAGGTTTCAAAATCTGAGATTCAAAAACTGAACTTGAGACAATAGTTCAGAATTTCTGCTTTCATTTCCTGATATTGAAATCTAGATGCATTAGACAACTTAGAACAGAAAAAGAGCTGAGTTACAGACCTGGAAACACACCACAAAAGAAGAATGCAGCAGTTTGGTGATGAGAGTGGGCTAAAGGCATGAAATTATTGCAAGTAAGGAAGATGAAACTGAAGATTAGGCATTATTTATATAAGATTTTACTTTATATGTTTTCTGTACTTTTGCTCACCTAAAAATGGCATGGTCTGCCACCAAAGGTACCATGTTCTAAGTGGTTAAACACATATAAACCCATATAGTTCTGCCACACTAGATGCTTTGTTGTATAACTTACATGAATGTGTTTGGTATATTTGTATCTATATCTATATCTATATCTAATCTATATCTTTCTTTCTTTCTTCCTTCTTCTTCTTCTTCTTCTTCTTCTATTATTTTCCCTTTTCATGTACAAAAGGGAACCATTATGTAAATTCATATGTGCTACCAATAAAAAGACTTTGGGGGAAAAAAACTCCTACAGAAATGTCAGGAAATTCTGATACATTGTCTCATATTCATATGATAACATCAAACCCAAAGGATCTTCAGATAGTATAGAGCAAAATTTTAGGCATGCGCAATAAAATACTGTCAATTAATACAATATAGAGCAGATAACAGTAATAAAATGAAAAAAAAAAAAGTAAATATTTGGTGTGACAACACTTCGGTTTTTAAAAAACAAACAAAAATACATCACTGTTCTTGGGTACAATTTATTTACAGTTCTATTTGAAAATTGTTGGGTAATTTTTACTGAGCATCTTGGAGAATCTGACACAGTTCTTCTGGGGAATTCAAATTCACTTATATTTTTCCAAACAACTTTTGTAATCTGAAATATGTTCTGGTGTAATGTGCAGGTCTGTGAATGGAGGATGCATCCTCTGGGAGAAAGAGTACTAAGGACCTGCAGCTGTGAGGGATGTTTGCTAATAGGTGTTCAGTGAGCAGAAGTGAGGATAAGAGATAGAGAGAGAGAGATAGAGAGAGAGAGATGAGAGAGAGATAAACGAATGAACTGAGCAGCACAGAACTGTATGTTTTCTCCAACAGTATTAGAGCATCAAGGCAAATTCTTTTTTTTACTATACACTGAAGACAATTCATTTTGAGAATGATGAATATGAGATATGAGCTTTCATTTCCTGATATTTACATCTAAATGTGTTAAACAACTCAGAACATGGCATGTTGTTGGCAGATCATTTAATATTTACATGAGCCTAGGTATAAAGGAACAGATAGTCTTAAAATAAATTATAGTAAACTACACATAATATCTGGTTGGATCTCTTACTTCTATTCTTTTTTGTGATGCTTATTCAGGCTTGTTTTCAGTCATTTGTTGTTTGGTTTTGTGGTTTCTCATTCCAGTCATCTATTCAGTTGATGAAATGCTGCTTAGTTGGGTGATGGTATACTGGTTGATTTAGTCAGTCTAAAACCTTCTACTTTTTTTTTTTTTTTACCTCTGATAAAGTTTTGCATTATGGAATACAAAATGTGTTGGGTCTACCACCATGAGTTACATCATCAACAAAGTTTAGTGAACCATCTTGTTTCAAGAACCAAGAACCATCTCTGCATTTCTTTGTGATTTCCAAATCTGGACTTCAGATTCATGCTTTGAGTTGTTATGTATTAAGGCCTCTATATTTCTGCTCTCATAGTCTTCTTCAAACAGTGGATTGTGATACCTTCACTTCTAACTGTGGTTTTACTTCTTCAAAGCTGTTTCTGTCATCAACTGCTGAACTGCATGGTACTGGACCTTTTCCAATCTATTTGGTTTACACTTCCTTTTGGGTTATTCGGTCCCAACGGTATGTTCCAGTGCCTTATGGATCTTATAGGGATGTGGTAGCTTTAGTGGTTAAGTGTAACGTCCCGTCAGACGTAGGGGTATTAGAAACCATACGCGGATGATGTAAAGGGCCAAAGGCTAAGATCTTGGTCCAGGTCACGGAAAAGATAGAGTCGAAAACCAGAAAGCAATGAAGAGAGAGTCAAAACCAAAACGCTAGTCCAAGAAACAAAGTCAGAAGAAAATGAGCAAGGTCATACACGAGGAAACGAGACTATAGATAAATCAAGGCTTGGCAGGTAACACAAAGGAAACAATGCTTCGCAATGAAACTAGGATAGCATGCGGTTTATATAGGTCATAGAACCGGAAGTGAACAGAAACAGTTAATATTCGGGCGACGGCTCCCTCTGGCGTTCAGGCCTCGTGACAGAACCCCCCCGTCTAAGAACACCTCCAGGTGTTCGGCATCGAGGGCGTCCCCTCGGGCGAGGGGCGGGTCTGTGGGGAAAGTTCAGGTGGAATTCGTCTATCAGAGCGGGGTCCAGGATATCGTTTGCATTGACCCAGCATCGCTCCTCCGGGCCATATCTCTCCCAGTCCACCAAGTATTGGAGGCGGCGGCCCTGACGACGCGAGTTAAGAATGGTGTGGACCCGATAGGCGCGGGAACCGTCAATGTCCAGGGGAGGGGGTGGCTCATGGGCAGAGGGGTCCGCGGTCTGTGGCTCGTGATAGGGCTTGAGCAGGGATACATGAAAGGTGGGTGCGAGGCGGTGGGAGGCAGGCAGCTCTAGGCGAAACAAGACGGGATTAACCTGGCGGATGATCTTGATGGGGCCGATGAACCTGGGGCTGAGCTTACGACATGGCAGCTTGAGTTTCAGGTTGCGCGTGGATGCGTGCGCCAAACCCTTTGACCCACTTGGTAGGTAGGGTGGGGTTGGCGTCGGCGGTTGGCTTGCATCGCCTGTCTACGTATAGCCCGATGAAGGCGAACATGGGCTCGTTCCCAGATCTCCTGGCTTCACCTGGACCATTCGTCCACCGCGGGGACATCTGAGGGCTCCCCGGACCACGGGAACAGGGGTGGTTGATAGCCAAAAACACATTGGAAGGGTGTCAGCCCCGTAGAGGAATGGGTGAGGGAGTTCTGAGCGTATTCGGCCCATGGGAGGAATTCACTCCATCGATGCTGTTCCTTGCTGCAGTAAGCCCTCAAGAACCTTCCTAGTTCTTGGTTCAGACGTTCGGCCTGCCCGTTAGATTGGGGGTGGTATCCTGAGCTCAGACTGACCTTGATTCTCAGTTGCTTGCAGAACTCCTGCCAGACCCTGGAGGTAAACTGTGGCCCCCGATCCGATACAATGTCCTCGGGGAGCCCAAAATTCCGGAAGATGTTGTGGAAAATGGCTACGGCGGTCTCCATGGAAGTAGGTAATCCCTTCATGGGAACTAATTTGCATGCCTTGGAAAATCGGTCAATGATAACCATGACGGTTGTGAAGCCCTGTGAGTCGGGGAGGTCAGTGAGAAAGTCAATAGAAATGTGAGACCAGGGACGGCGTGGGACGGGTAGGGGCTCCAACAGGCCTTCAGGCAGATGGTGATCGGTTCGGGACTGGGCACAGATGGAGCATGAGCGTACAAACCTTTCTACATCCTGGTGAAGAGAAGGCCACCAAAAGGTGTGACGCAGCAATTGGGCCGTACGATGGATGCCAGGGTGGCCGGAGCTGGGGCATTCATGTGTCCACCTGATCAGTCTTAGGTACATGGTGGGAACATAACGTTTGGAGGGGGGACAATTTGGGGGAGGAGCCTCGGAGATGTAAGCCCTTTCAATTTCTCCTATGAAATCCCAACGAATGGGGGCTACTAAAACGGATGGTGGGAGTATACTACTGGGGTGTGAGGGTGATTCGCTGACCTCATGGATTCTGGAGAGAGCGTCAGCGTTCCCGTTCTTTGTGCCGGGACGATAGGTGACCGTGAACTTGAACCGTGAGAAAAATAAGGCCCACCTAGCTTGGCGTGGGTTGAGGCGCTTAGCTTCATGGAGGTACGCCAGGTTACAGTGATCTGTGAGTATGAGGAACGGGTGAGCTGCCCCCTCCAACCAATGTCTCCATTCCTCGAGGGCAACCTTCATAGCTAGAAGTTCCTTATTGCCCACGTCGTAATTCAATTCCGCCGGTGTTAGTTTCCGAGAGTAGAAGGCACAGGGATGTAGTTTGCCGGACTCTGGTTGGCGTTGAGAAAGTACTGCTCCCACCCCGCTGTTCGAGGCGTCCACTTCTACTGTAAAAGGTAAGTCGGGTCGTGGATGTCGGAGTATAGGGGCGGAGGAGAAGCTGTGCTTAAGCTTATCGAAGGCTGTTCGGGCTTGATCAGTCCATTTTAGTTTCTGTGGTTTCCCCTTTAATAACGAGGTTAGGGGACTGGCTATGGTGCTATAGTTCCGGATGAAACGGCGATAAAAGTTAGCAAACCACAGGAATCGTTGGAGGCCTTTAATATTGGTGGGCTCAGGCCAGGACATGATCGCGGACACTTTTGACTGGTCCATCTCCACCCCTGTTTGAGAAATCACGTAACCAAGAAACGTGATGGAGGAACGGTGGAACTCACACTTCTCCAACTTCACGAAGAGGTTATGGCTTGCCAGGCGGTGGAGGACTGCTCGAACGTGGGAAACATGTCGTTTCAAGTCTGATGAGTAGATCAAAATGTCGTTAATGTAGGCTATTACATGGCTGTAGAGCATGTCCCTGAATATCTCATTTATCATGGATTGAAACACCGCCGGGGCGTTAGTGAGCCTGTAAGGCATGACTAGGTACTCGTAGTGTCCATTAGTGGTGTGGAAAGCAGTCTTCCATTCGTCTCCTTCTCTTATCCTGATCAGGTTGTAGGCACTGCGTAGGTCGAGTTTGGTGAGCACCTTGGCCCCTTGTAGTTGTTCAAGGGCGGTTGGAACTAAGGGGAGAGGATAAGGGTAGGGCACGATGATAGCGTTCAAACCGCGATAGTCAATGCATGGGCGTAGCCCTCCATCCTTCTTTTCCACAAAGAAGAAACCCACCGCCGCCGGAGATGTAGAGGGCCGTATATAACCCGCTGCAAGGGCTTCTTCGATGTAGTCCTCCATAGCTTTCTTTTCTGGGATGGAGAGAGGGTAAACTCGGTTCTTAGGAGGGACGGCATTGGGGAGGAGTTCAATGGTGCAGTCCCATGGTCTGTGTGGTGGGAGCCTGGCTGCTTTTTCCTTACTAAACACTTCACGTAGTTCGTAGTATTCAGGAGGGAGCAAAGTGGGGCTGGACGAAGCAGGGCTTTCAATGGAAGTAGCGAGGCATGGACGTGGAGTGCGGTTCAAAAAGCAGTTCTTAATGCAGAAAGGGGCCCACTTTCTGAGGTCACCGTCCTTCCAGGAGATGTCTGGGTCGTGAAGCTGTAGCCATGGAAGGCCCAGCACTATGGGGTTGGACGGGGAGGAGATGACAAAGAACGATAAACGCTCATGATGGAATAATCCAAGTTGGAGGTCGATAGGTTGGGTTTGCCGAGAAATGAGGCCCCCTCCGATGGGCTGATCATCGATGGCAGTCACTCTGAGCGGGGGAATGCATGGGACTGTGGGGATGTGTAGATCGCGCACCAGCATCTCGTCCATGAGATTGACCGCCGAGCCCGAGTCAATTAGTGCTGTGACAAAAAACTGAGAATGAGCAAGGAGAAGATATGCCAGAAGAGAAACTTTGGATAAGTGAACTATGTTTTCTACCTGTGGCGTAGATGATTTTTCAGGACATCGGAGCACTCTATGACCGGGTTTTCCACAGTAGAAGCAGAGGTTGAGTTTAATACGCCATTCACGCTTCTCCGCTGTGACTCGTGCCCTTCCCAGCTGCATGGGTTCAGAATAATTCTCTGTGTGCGGTCGCTCCTCCATTTTATAACGCGGCAGGGGGCGTGAGGTGGCGGCTGTAGGGCGGTGCTGGCGACGCAGGTTATCCAGACGGATGGCAGTGGAAATATATTGGGACAACGTGACGTTCGTGTCGCGGCATGCCATTTCTGCTTGTAACTCCGGGTTGAGCCCCTCGCAGAAGACCGCCATGAGTGCAGTGTCATTCCATCCCGACTGCGCTGCCAACGTGCGGAATTTTATAGCATAATCCGCGGCGGCATCCCTCCCCTGGCGTAATTCCAGCAGCTGAATGGAAACATCCTTGCCGCCCGCTGGGTATTAGAACACTTCCCTTATTAAATTAGCGAAATAATCCGCGGATGATTTAACTTGGGGGTCAGAATCCCAAACTGCTGCTGCCCAATCTAGCGCTTTACCGGTTAGTAAGGATAGTAAGGATAGTAAGGATCAGAAGAACGCGCACCTGGTTCTTTCGTCGCAGTAAGCCTCAGGTTGGTGAGCGAAATAGTTATCACACTGACGAAGAAAACCTCGGCAACGATCAGCGGATCCGTCAAACTTCTCAGGAAGGGCAAAACGAGGAAGTTCGCGGCGGGTGTCATGCGCTGGCACGGCGGCTGCTGCCTGATCCAGTGGCTGCTGCTGGAGCTGGTGGTTAGCTGCCCTCAGCGCGTCGACCTCCGCCTGGTAAGCTTGAATAAGGACGCGCTGCCGCCACAGTGCCGCTTGCATATCCGCTGGACTCATCTCTGGCGAAGCATTCTGTAACGTCCCGTCAGACGTAGGGGTATTAGAATCCATACGCGGATGATGTAAAGGGCCAAAGGCTAAGATCTTGGTCGAGGTCACGGAAAAGATAGAATCGAAAACCAGAAAGCAATGAAGAGAGAGTCAAAACCAAAACGCTAGTCCAAGAAACGAAGTCAGAAGAAAACGAGCAAGGTCAAAATGAGCGAGGAAACGAGACTATAGATAAATCAAGGCTTGGCAGGTAACACAAAGGAAACAATGCTTCGCAATGAAACTAGGATAGCGTGCGGTTTATATAGGTCATAGAAGTGAACAGAAACAGTTAATATTCGGGCGACGGCTCCCTCTGGCGTTCAGGCCTCGTGACATTAAGGTGTTGGACTCCTGATTAGAAGGTTGTGAGTTTGAATCCCAGGTCCACCAATCTGCCACTGTTGGCCCTTGCTCAGTTGTATAATACAAGATGAAATGTAAGTTGCTCTGGATAAGGGCGTCTGCTAGAATGCCAGAAATGTAAATGTTATGGATTGAATCCTAGAGGCAGTGGGGGTATGTAGAGTTGGGGGTGTGTTCTAGAGTTAGAGTCGAAGTGGAAATGGGGATTTTTTGGCTAAATGGTGTTTTTGTTTCAGTGAGCAGCAGTGAGGATATGTTGCTATAAGCCTCAGAGCGTGGCGTTAAATTTGAAAATAACGATCACCTTTTATAAGTTACCCCAAGCCTGCCTCCGATTTCCTTATTGCCTATAGACCATGAGGGAGCATCACACATGTAACAAAACTTGCCTAAAGCTTTTGCATAGTGTGGTAATTTTTAAATTACCATGGGGGGCTTAAAAAATTTATGAACCACCACTTTAAAGCTATTTACTCAAGCTGTTGCTGTTCTTAACTTGGTCACAAAATCAGCTTCTTTTATGTTAATGTTCCAATGTTCCATTTTTATGACGTACCTTTGGACACACCTCCTCAAGAGAGGAGAATGATGTGACATACGAATGTGCGATGGTGCCTGCCACTGGTATTCCAAAGAGACGTCCAGCCAGAGCATTACTTGTTAAATCAAAACCTAAGGCCAGAAAAAAAGGAAACTGCATTTGCTTCCACAATCACATACAGTAATACATTTTATGCAATAGTAGACTATAGTGTAAGTTTTTTGGACACCTGACCATCATACCCATATATATGGTTCTTTCTCGAAAATGTTGCCCTAAATTTAAATGAACACAATTGTATAGAAGGTCTGTGTAGCGTTAAGATTTACCTTCACTAGAACTAATCAGCCCAAACCAGTTCCAGCATGACAATGCCCCTGTGTACCATGTGAGGTCCATGAAGACATGATGTGCCAATGTTTATGTGAAACACAAATATCAATAATGCTCTTGTGGCTCAATAGCCAAAAAGTAAGTACCTAATAAAATAACTATGTTCCAAGATCTAGTGAAAATCCTTCCCAAAGAATTCCCAGGAGGCTGTTATGGCAGCAAAGGGAATTTAGAAGAGGTGGAATTGAATATTCAACAAGCACAGATGGGCATGGTGGTCAGGTATTCACATGCAGTGTGAATGCAGTTTTGGACATGCAGTGTAATTTGCCTTAATAATAATGCTGTTTCTAGCAATTTCTTGTTTCTCATTGTAGGGAATAATTTCTCTGACAATAACAGGACACATTTAAAGTGGTGAGCGATTTTATGGCTTTATGGCAATTAATGAAAGGCAAATTAAAATACACTCACTGATCAATTTAAAAGGAACATCTTGTTCATTTCTACAAATATCTAATCAGGCAATGTATAAAGTCATTTAGGTACTGGACAAAAGTTAATCTCACATCAAACATCTTCTGGATGATTTCACACACAATTCTCTTCATATTACACAGAATGCAAAAAAATCCAATCAGCCATTACAGCCAAGAATCTGAGAAACTATCATAGGTACTGACTTACTGAAACTCACTGACTTACTGAAGACTGGAAAATGATCTGGTGATTTTTTCTAATGTTCAACTATCCAGTTTGGTTGAGCATATAGCTGTGATAGCTTCAGATTCCTGTGGCTGAGAGGAGAGGAACCCAGTGTAGTCTTATACTGTTGCAGTCTATCCCAGCAATCTATGTTTTCTACATGCTGAGATGTCTTTCTGCTCAGTAAATTTATAAAAAGTGATTATTTATTTACTATTAGAATTATCTTCCTGGCAGCTTGAACCAATCTGGCCTTTTTCCTCTGCCCTCTGATAACAAGGCTCAGAACTGTTTTTAGTTTTTTGCACCATTCTGTATAAACTCTACAGACTGTTGTGTGTGAAATTCCCAGCAGTGCAGCACTTTCTGAAATACTCAAACTATTTTCACATTTTTCTGGATTTCACTTGCCTCACAACTGGCTGATTAGATAACTCCATGAATGAGTCGGTGTACAGGTGTTCCTAATAAACTGGATGGTGAGTGTAAATTATACAGAGAACGCATGTCTTTCATTTTAAATTCACTAAACTTGTGACACTACAGCTCATTATTTATTCATTCATTCATTCTTTTTAAAGTATATTATATAGTAATTAGTAACTCTGAGTGTAGTATATTGTATGTATTCCTGTGTATATACCTCCAATATATGTGTAGCGAGAAGCAGTCAGGCCTCCATCAGGACCCTGAGCTCTCCTCAGACCCATCTCCATAAGTCGCAGCTTGGGTCCTGCAGCTAGACGAAAGCGTGCAGCATTTGTGCAAACCAGACTGAGAGAAAACAAAAGGTATGTAGTCAAAAACAATCTGATTACCACAAAATGTGCACAATAATAAACACTTGCCTGCTTCATCATTTAAGTGTAAGTTTTCTTATTATTTGTGAATAATATGAATGAATTCAAGATAAAAAATGTATGTTAATATTTTAATTGTTACATTAGCATTTAACTGTTAATAATGTTTATAAAAATAGAGTTTACTTTAATACTTTAAACTCTAATAAGTTTAAAAATTAGTTGCATGAGTTTTATGTTTAAATCTTAAAATTGACTTGCATTTTGGAACATTTAACACGTAAAGCATTTCGGGCATCAGTTAAAATATAATAAAAAATAGTTTCTTTTAGCAACTAAACAACAATTATCATCATCATCATCATCATCATCATCATAACAACAACAACAAAAACACCTGGCATAGTTGACCAAACAGAGAAGACTGGTTTCCAGCAGCTGAACAACAGCCAGTGGGCCAGACACCTCCAAGAGTGGAACCTACGTAATAACACATAAAAGATCACCATTACTTTCTCACTGATCTACCAAAAGAAGTATGGGTGACGAGTGTGAGGGTGTGTGGGTATGGTGGGTGACGAGTGTGAGGGTGTGTGGGTATGGTGGGTGACGAGTGTGAGGGTGTGTGGGTATGGTGGGTGACGAGTGTGAGGGTGTGTGGGTGATAAGTGTGAAGGTGTGTGGGTATGGTGGGTGACGAGTGTGAGGGTGTGTGGGTATGGTGGGTGACGAGTGTGAGGGTGTGTGGGTGATAAGTGTGAAGGTGTGTGGGTATGGTGGGTGATGAGTGTGAGGGTGTGTGCGTTTGATGGGTGATGAGGGTGAGGGTGTGTGGGTGATGAGTGTAAAAGTGAGTGAGTTTGGTGCATGATGAGTGTGAGGGTGTGATGGGTGATGAGTGTGAAGGGGTGTGGGTTTGGTGGGTGATGAGTGTGAGGGTGTGTGGGTTTGATGGGTGTGAGGGTGTGTGGGTTTGATGAGCATGATGATTGTGAGGGTGTGTGGGTTTGATGGGTGATGAGTGTGAGGGTGTGTGGGTTTGATGAGCATGATGATTGTGAGGGTGTGTGGGTTTGATGAGTGTGTGGGTTTGATGAGTATGATGCATGTGAGGGTGTGTGGGTTTGATGAGTGTGAGGGTGTGTGGGTTTGATGAGCATGATTGTGAGGGTGTGTGGGTTTGATGAGTATGATGCATGTGAGGGTGTGTGGGTTTGATGAGTGTGATGAGTGTGAGGGTGTGTGGGTGATGAGTGTGAAGGTGTGTGGGTTTGATGGGTGATAAGTGTGAGGGTGTGTGGGTTTGGTGGTGGGGTGGGTTTGGTGGGTGCTCCAACCACATCATCAAGTTCGCCGATGACACGACCGTGGTGGGTCTCATCAGCAAGAACGACGAGTCAGCATACAGAGAGGAGGTGCAACATCTAACAGCCTGGTGCAGACCCAACAACCTCTCCCTGAATGTCTACAAGACCAAAAAGATGGTTGCTGGAGGAGACTTCAGGAGAGCACAGAGTGACCATTCTCCGCTGTTCATCGACGGATCCTCGGTAGAGATCGTCAAGAGCACCAAATTCCTTGGTGTCCATCTGGCGGAGAACTTCACCTGGTCACTCAACACCAGCTCCATCACCAAGAAAGCCCAGCAGTGCCTCTACTTCCTGAGGAGGCTGAGGAAGGCCCATCTCCCTTCCCCCATCCTGACTGTGTTCTACAGAGGGACCATGGAGAGCATCCTGAGCAGCTGCATCACTGCCTGGTTTGGGAACTGCACCGTCTCGGATCGCAAGACCCTTCAGCGGATAGTGAGGACAGCTGAAAAGATCATCGGAGTCTCTCTCCCCTCTATCACGGACATTTACACCGCACGCTGCATCCGCAAAGCTAACAGCATTGTGGCTGACCCCACACACCCCTCACACACACTCTTCACCCTCCTGCCATCTGGAAAGAGGTACCGGAGCATTCGGGCCCTCACAACCAGACTGTGTAACAGTTTCTTTCCTCAAGCCATCAGGCTCCTCAACAACCAGGACTGAACTGTTCTACACTCTCACACACACACACACACACACACACACTCTCACTCAGAACTGAACTGTATACAACTCTCTGTCTCTCTCACACACATATACACACACGCTCTTTCTCTTGACTGTGTGGACGCACACTCACGCACACACAATTTATATTGTTCATTACTTATTGCACTACCT
Source organism: Hemibagrus wyckioides (assembly GCF_019097595.1). Lineage (NCBI taxonomy): Eukaryota > Metazoa > Chordata > Actinopteri > Siluriformes > Bagridae > Hemibagrus > Hemibagrus wyckioides. Next base: position 35,242,176 of record NC_080715.1, on the reverse strand, counting down.
CTACCTGTCATCCGCTGCTATAGTTATATTTATGTTTATTTCTATTTGTACTACCTCAACCACTGCTGTTGTACTTTTGCACAATATTTTTTTTTACATCATTTCATTTTATCTTATTTTATTTCACTTACACTCCATTACACATGTTCTTTTCTTTCTTTTTCGACGTTAAGTGTCCTGTGTTCTTTTTGTGTTGTCTTTCTTGTATTTATTGTCTTTTGCACTGTCTTGTCTATGCTCTGTTTGCACCTAGCTGCACACTGTGCACTTGGGCTACGTGGCTAAGACAAACTTCTGTCCTAGTTCTTTGGTGTTGTTTTGTGTTGAACTCTTTGTTGTTGTATGTTTATGTAGCACCTGGTCCTGAAGAAACGTTGTTTCATTTCACTATGTACTGCGTCAGCTATATGTGGTTGAAATGACAATAAAGCTTCTTGAATCTTGGAAGGGTGTGTGGGTGAGGAGTGTGAAGGTGTGTGGGTTTGATGGGTGATGAGAGTGAGGGTGTGTGGGTGATGAGTGTAAAAGTGTGTGAGTTTGGTGTGTGATGAGTGTGAGGGTGTGATGGGTGAAGAGTCTGAGGGTTTGTAGGTTTGGTAGGTGATGAGCGTGAGGGTGTGTGGGTTTAATGGATGATGAGCGTGAGGGTGTGTGGGTTTGATGAGTGTGATGAGTGTGAGGGTGTGTGGGTTTGATGAGTGTGAGGGTGTGTGGGCTTGATGAGTATGATGCATGTGAGGGTGTGTGGGTTTGATGGGTGATGAGTGTGAGGGTGTGTGGGTTTGATGAGCATGATGATTGTGAGGGTGTGTGGGTTTGATGAGTGTGAGGGTGTGAGGGTTTGATGAGTATGATGAGTGTGAGGATGTGTGGGTTTGATGAGTGTGAGGGTGTGTGGGTTTGATGAGTATGATGAGTGTGAGGGTGTGTGGGTTTGATGAGTGTGAGGGTGTGTGGGTTTGATGAGTACGATGAGCGTGAGGGTGTGTGGGTTTGATGGGTGATGAGTTTTGCACATACCCGGGCAAAAACGACAGCGCCCTCGGCTACTGCACTGACGGACACGGCGGAGGAGTCTAACCCTTTCAGGTAGGTGAAGAAATCAGGGTGTGTGTTTGAGGGTAAGACAGTGCGCAAGTACTCCACATCTGTATAACACACAAAAAACATTAACACACATGAAACGGTCAACTTTTAAAACATATCTATGCATAACACTGCAGTATATTTGCATGATTCTGAATAGACAATACTTCTGTAATTACTAAATACTGACTCATAAAGTACTGAATTTAATAATATAAATACGACAGATTACAAGACAATGTTTAATCCTAAAATGTCTTTACAGGAGAACATTTGCCTAAGGATGAAAATTTCTGTTCTTTGACTGTATTTTTTCTCTGTGAGAAATTAAGTTGGTTGGATATTTTTGATCCTTGACTTGTTGCTCTGATATTAACAAACCCAATGAATGTACTTCGTTTCACGACGGAGACTGAAGGTCACATATTCATTCAGACGTTGGAACGAACACACACACTTGGTTCTTGGCTTTAGTAGCATAAAAAAGCGCTCATGTTGCTGGTGTTTGAGAGTTGACTACAGTCAGGGTGAGTAAACGGGTTTGTAAAGCCGTCTATTGCGCAACATTAACATAAAAGTCTTTTTTAAAGCATTGGGAGATTTTATCTTTCGCAGCACAAACACAAATAAAATGCGACAGCACTAACCTTCATCTGTGAACCGGAAGTCGCGCAGAAATAGCAAACAGTCGCTCAGTCCTGCAAAAAGTGAGAATCCGCCGCTGAACGGATTGTCCCGGAAAAAGAGCTCGAACACGGCGTGTTCATTGTGCCTGTCAGCTCGCCAGTAGGCATATGCCATAGTGAACTGGTACAAGTCCGTGAGCAGTGGCGGCACTCTGTGGCACACAGAGGGCTGCGGGGTGGCACATGTATCACTGGCCACTGTCGCCATGTTCGCTTGACGAAGTCCTCACTGACTCCAGAGCAGAAACTTATTCCACGCCTACGGCCGGAAACGTACTCCAGGCGAGCGCGAGAACTCTCTCAGCATTCTGCATTCACGCGCAGTGTGTCCACTCCTACAGCTCCATTCCAGCGGTCTGCTGTTACAGCTACAGAATTTTTATTCTATTTATGTTTCTATTGATGGTGACACTGGAAAAAACACGAAAAAAACCAACTTAATGATTGTAGGTCATTGTAGCTTTAGCCGAGAGAAACAGGCTAGACAAGAATATTAAGGATCATGTGAAGTTGAGTGAGAAGGCAGAAACTGCACAACAAATTAGATTTGTTTATAAATACTTTACTGAATGAACATCTGTTCAACAAATGTACCTTTCTGACCAGTAAATAGTCAGCAAGATTTCTGGGCTGATTTCCCCCAAAGCAGAGCAAAGTATCATTTTAATGGAAGAAATTCTTTCCACTGTAATGTTTGCTTGATCAGCAATTATCCTTGTGCTGCGATACTTTTAAAAAATGTAGAACACTTCAGCAATTTGAGCAACAGTAGCTCGTCTGTTGGATCGGATCACACTGGCCAGCCTTCGCTCCCCACGTGCATCAGTAAGCCTTGGTCACCCATGACCCTGTCGCCTGTTCACCACTGTTCCTTCCTTGGACCACTTTTGATAGATACTGACCACTGCAGACTGGGAACACCCCACACGAGCTGCAGTTTTGGAGATGCTCTGATCCAGTCGTCTAGCCATCACAATTTTGCCCTTCGTCAAACTCGCTCAAATCCTTACACTTGTCCATTTCTCCTGCTTCTAACACATCAACTTTGAGGACAAAATGTTCACTTGCTGCCTAACTAAAGCTGAAGCTGAAACTCTAAACTTTATAATTTTTATTTTATGTTTCTATACTTCTGTAAAGCTGCTTTGAGACAATGTCCATTGTTAAAAGTGCTATACAGATAAATAGAACTGAATTCAAATGGTGTCATTATGAAACATGTTACCATTAATTGGGAAGATTTCATGCAGTAAGAATCACACTGAATGTAAAGAAGCTTCCTAAAGTTCACAGGAACAACATTATTAAACACCATTCGATTTGAATAAGCTACAGAACCACAGCAACGGCATCCAACCTCATTGTCAGTACAATGGATTTATTAATGTGCAGGTAAAAGTTTACAGAACTAATCAACCCTGGACAGGTCAGACATACAAGATTTCACAAGGCACTCTCTGTGAGATAAGAAAGATAAGAAAGAATCCAGCAGAGTACACTGATATTGTAGTTAGAGTGGAAGTTGGACATTATCCATGCGCACTGTGTACAGGTTCCACAGAAATAACAGGGTTAGAGAAGAGTGTGTGTAGTAAAAATATGTGAATGATGTTTGTGTATGCAGTTTTTTTAATAGAGAAAAGAGGCAATAAATGAGGGAGAAATAAGATATAAGGCTAAAATACTGTCCTTTTTATGTAGAGGGCACTGTAGAGTCTGAAATGAGCTTTGCTATTGATTCCTTAATAAAATGAGAAGGTCATATAACATGGGAACTACCTTTATACTCTGCTTAATGATCTTTTCATTTTTCAATACAATTCAGTTTATTTGTACAACACTTTTAACAATGGACATTGTCTCATAACAGCTTTACAGAAGTATAGAAACCTAGAAAAAAATGATTGTTTAATGTTAAGTTACTATTTATCTCTAACATTTATCCCTAATGAGAAGCCTGAGGTGATGGTGGTGAGGAAAAAACTCCTTGACATGATATGAGGAAGAAACCTTAACAGGAACCAGGCTCAGAAGGGAACCTCATCCTCATTTGGGTGACACTGGACAGTAAATAATGTACATAAGGTCTTTTAAGTGTATTTGAGACTGGTATATATCTCTTTTTTTTATCCTCTGAGCAGTGCCACGTGAAGTCACTGATGATCTCCTCATCATGGCACCTGTTAGTGGGTGGGATATATATCAGCAAGTGAACATTTTGTCCTCAAAGTTGATGTGTTAGAAGCAGGAAAAATGGACAAGCATAAGGATTTGAGCGAGTTTGACAAAGGGCAAAATTGTGATGGCTAGACCACTGGATCAGAGCATCTCCTTTGCAAAGCAACTGCTTTGGACCGCTTTGGCAGCAAAAGGGGGACCAATACAATATTAGGCAGGTGGTCATAATGTTATGCCTGTTTAGTGTAAGACAGTAAATAAAAGGAAAAGGGAACCTAAGGATGGAGTTACATAAAAACAAGTCTATGTAGAGTCTATACTGTATGTTGTTAAGCTTTTGTTTCCAATAATGACATTATTGGCCTATTATTATTATTATTATTATTATTATTATTGTTATTATTATTATTTTATTATATTTGAATGATATATACATGGACTAGAAATCATTCCTTCTTCTCACTGCATTCAGACTGGGTTTAATTTGTTTAATCCTGTTTCACACTAAACAGCTGTAATAATTTATATCCCTGTGTACATTCTTGAAGTGGGTGTTGGCTCAGGATTCTGCAGTGACCTGCCTTAAGCTTTCTGCTCCATTATATGTATGAACTGCTCATCATATTTTGACACATGAGTACCTTTAAAAATATTCCTGTGCATAAATAGATAGCTCCCAGCAGCAGAGCTCAGACTGTGTTTAGACCTAACCTATGGTATGAATCCACAAGTGAGAGGATGACTGTGTCGACAGCTGCTGTGACGCTCACTGATGACATCACTCAGCATGTTTGACTACTGTATGCCAGCACAAGGTCACCTGGCATGTTGAACTAAAAGCCTTTGGCATGCTTAGGTAATTACACGCCTTTAAACACACTGAGATTTTTATCTGCTGAGATTTATTGCATTAGAACTAAAATACAGTTTAAAACGTGTTTTGTGTCGCTGCTGCTGTTCACATATTGAATAATATCTTTATAGTAAAACTATATTTCTCTAACGGTGCTTGGTGATCATTAACAATAACATTAAAATCAGACAAGCTAAAAAAATATGTGTTGATAAAAAATTGCTGAATCATCAACTTTTACCTCTGACCAGAAGAGAACAAAGTCAGCTAAGATGACACAGAAACTGATTCCTGATAACATCCAGCAAACAAAGAGTGCTTCATAGTGTTCATATAAAATCTAGATATGTTTAGATTTGTCTAGAATGTATTTCCTGGTTACACAAGTGCACTTTTTGACCATATAGTATTTCGATATAAAATGGAATTATTTATGCTCACACTCTCCGGTGTCACACAGTTAAGGACTGATTTTGGTTCCTCTATAGATTTCTTCCTTATATCGTCTCAGGGAGTTTTTCCTCATCATCTTCACCTTTGCCTTAATCATTAGGGATTCATTTATACATTTCAAATTTATTTCCTGAAACAATTTATTTCTGTAAAGCTGCTTTGTGACTATGTCCATAGTTAAAAGTGTTATACAAATTAAACTGAATTGAATAAATAAACACTAGGTCCCAAATCATTTAGTTTTTTGGAAACAAAGACTTTTTGTCTTATATCTGAGACCCTACAGTACAACAAACTTCCCTTTTTTCTCCGGTGTTGAATTCACTCAGTGTTATTTATTTACGTTCTGAATGTCACATGTCGATCACACTGTATTGATTAATTCAACAATGTTTTGGTTCATTCAATGTTCAGAAGCTTTAAGAATTTTGTAAAGCCAGTGTGTTTATCGCAACCTGTATTTTTTTTTTCTTTTTTAAATTTTGACTAAAGATAAGTTGAATTTTCTGTGTAGTGACAAATGTGGAATGTTTCTGATGAGTATTTTTACAACTAAAAACTCCCACAAAGTTCACACAGTTTGAAATCTCTTTGGATATGATTGTAGTTATAATTATTTTAAGCTTAGATATGTAAATTACAGCCCCCTCTCCAAAAATAGCTATTTTGCTATATTGTTGATATTTTTAATCAGATTAGCAAGTGTTATGTATAGAAAAGAACTCTATTACTTGTTAGCTATATTAATCACATGTATTCAGAGCAAAAAGAAAGTACATCCTCTATGCGTTCTATGAATCAGGGAATAAATAAAGTCTGGTCATCACCACTTCTATGAACAGATTTCAACATGAAAGTTATTTTCTCCCCAAAGTAAACAAACTTTACTTTTACTTTTACAAATTACTTTTAATGTAATGCACAAGATTAGATAATCATCATGAAGAGTGATTACTATAAAAGCAGGAAAGTTAGTGGTTTGATGTTCTGGAGCGCTCTCGTGTGCGTCATGGCAAGAAAAACAATTTGTTGCTGCTCATCAATCTGAGAAGGGTCACAAAGACGTCTCCAAACTATTTGAAATAAACGATTTAGCAGTGAGAAGAACTGTGAGTCTTCAAGACAGCCAGACTTCCCAGAAGTGAGTGTCCTAGCAGTTCAGTCCAGGGTCAGAGCATTAATGTTCAGAGATATAAAGAAAACTCAGAGAGCTACATCATGTGACCTACAAGCTTCTGGTAGGACAGTAAATGTACATTTATGTTTATGTTTATGGCAGCAGAATCAGAATAACCTCTTAAACTTGCGGTCATTGAGACTACAATGATCTCCACTTCATACTAAAAAAATCTTGAGATAAATGTGAGGCCATTTGTCCATCAATTTTAATGAAAAAGGACAACGATCTCAAACACACCAGCAAATCAACATCTGACCGACTTAAGAAGAAAAAATCAAGGTGTTGGAACATCTAAGTCAAAATCCAGAGCTCAACCCCAGTGAGATGCTGTGGTGGGATCTTAGAAGAGCTCTGGCTTTAATGTCCTCAAACAACAAAGAACTGAAGCAATGTAAAGAAGAGTGGAATTTCTTCAGAACGATGTGAGGGACTGATAAACTTCTCTTTACTTACTTTAAGTTTTTTCTTTAAGGTGTTCTACATGTTACTGAATTAAATTATGTTCTTCTTTTTTCCACTTGATTTCTGAATCCTTCGTGTTTTTCTTGGTTTTGTTGTTGTCACCTGATCTTATTTTGTTTATAGAAGTTGTTTTAGGTCTGATTTCATGCCATCGGATACACCCCCCCACCCCCCTTTGGTGCTGTAGATTTTTAGGCAGTGACCCTGTTCAGGTGATAAAGCTGAATGTTGTATATTCATGTTGAAAATAATCTTGTTGTCCCAAGAGCTTCATGCTCAATGGGCCAGTTGGGCCAATTGAGCATGGGCCAATGTCACAAGATAGTAATATTCTCCATTTTCACTCATGCAAATGTTTTCACAATAATCCATCTACTATTCGTATCTGTAGTTGTATGTTTTTTAGACTGTGTTGTGTGTTCAGTAACATACTGAATGTAAAGATTCTATGGTGTTTATGTCTCACTCACGTGTGTAAAGCATAAATAATCAACCCTCAGAGTGAAACAGGGTCTGTGTTTTGCACAAGCCAGAATTTGTCATGTCTCTAACACACTGCTGATGTGCACTGAGATCATTTTTAGCTGAAAATTACGTCTTAATGTGACACTTGACGTGATGCCACATGCGCCGACTGATGCAACATAACCAGTATGAATTTGTTTTTCATATACAGACTACAGTATTATGAAGCTTTTGCAATGGACTAAATGTTTTTAGTAATCAAATCCTTTTATTTTAGCGTTGCTGCAAAAATGCTAGCATAACTGTTGCTAAGCTAATGTGAACATGTTTGCTAATTATAAATTGCCTTCCTTCAGTGAATTAGCTCAGCAGCTAGCTTTGGAATATTGACATAGCACATTGTTACTTTGATTTACACTAAAATTCAGACTCAAGCATAGCTGATTCTATACACATACTTGCACATATGCTTTTATTATAATTTTTAACTACATAACTACATAATTTGCCATGAAATTAGTAAGTTGTAAAATTGTAAAATAGTAAGCTAATGGCAGTTTTTGCAGCTAAGTTATATCTAGCTAGTACACTACTGCTCCTTAGCCTAATGATAATAACTAGGTTATAATAATTATGCAAAAACTGACATAGCATAATTGATATGTAAATTAAAATGTTAGCACTAGCACTGATAATTGATTTTAAATATAAGTGTAACTGTTAACATGGTTCAATAGAAACATGGTGACTTGTAGGAAACAATATGACTAGCGCATTCAAACCCAATAATATGCTACACCAATTTTGTTATATACTTATATACTATTATATATGACTTGTGACATGTGACTCTAGAAATGTTTTACTTCTTCCATAGATTTCTGCAACACCACTAGACACCACTATCACCAGAAACCTGTACTGGAGACATGACTGCTTAGGCTCATTTAAGCAGAGTGGAGGATATGTGTGAGAATTTAATCACTAAGAAATATTGACACTAAACAGTGTGAGTAATTAAAACAGTAATAGAATTAGATAGGTCTAGAAAAGATTAAGTTCTATATTAGATCTAGATTAAGTTAGGGTTAGAAAATATAAAGTAGAAAAGGACAATTTGGATTTTTTTGAGTATTACTTACATTTGAAAAAGGCACATTTGCAATAAAAAAGGAGTGAAATGTATTGATGAAATATATGTTGTAGATATATTTTACATTCTAGATATTACTTGCTAAAATAGGTTAAACCTTACTCAATAAACAAAAATCACAGCAGTTTGCATACACTTTTTTTTAATTCTAGATTTTTCAGTGTGTGAGCATTTGACCCTTTAGCCACAAGAGCATTAGGGGTATGTAGACCTGGGGGTCAGGAGTGCTTGGTGCCCCGGGGTATTGTCATGCTGGAACAGGTTTTATCCTCTTAGTTACAGTGAATGAAAATTGTATTTCTACAGCAAACAATGACATTCTACATGTGAGGTTCCAAGAGTGTAGGAAAGAAACACATATAGGTGTGATTCTCAGGTGTCCACATACTTTTGGCCATATGATGTGACATTAGAATATCTTAATGAATTTAGATGTTTAATGAGTCCAATTAAAATTTCGTCTCCAAATAAATAATGATTAAATTATGTCACTGTGGATGAAAGTCGAGGCTTTAAAGGCTAGAATATTTTACCTTTTAACATTTTATTCTGAACAATTTTATCCTTCACGTCTCACTGTGTAGATGTAATGTAATTTTATTTATATTGGTAAAAATCCCAAATTTTACACATTTATTTTAAATATTTTTATTTAAGAAAATATGTAATTTTAAAGTCTTAAATTCACGATACATTTCGTATTATAAGTTTCATCCATTCTTAACTCATATTATTCTTATACTAAGGTCATGTTTTTTCCCCACACAGAAGGTCATGCAGATTTCTGTAATAATAGAGTGGTAAATATGTGAAGATAAAGGTGTGCTGCTTTTAAAACACAATACAGCAGAGTCGAAGTGTACATCTGTAATTGTCTTTTTTAAGCCGTACTTCGTAAGCGCTTATTTGTAGCGCACTCGGACACTGCGCACTAAAAGCGTCATGTGAGGTCAGAGAGCAGGAATTCCGCCTTTAGCTCAGCAAGGAGCCACAATACGGCGCTACACACACGCGCGCGCGCGCGCGCGCCCGACTTTCTTTCGTTTCTTGGAGACCTGATCCACATTTTACGCGTCAGTCTCCAAAAAAAGGCACTGTAGGTAAGCTCACGCGCACGGCTTTGTTGTTTCCGTCCCAGACCGAGACTTAGGACGTAGGAAGACGTGACTTTGATCGTGTTTTACTCATAAGGACACCGGCAGGGGAGTTCTGCTTGACTGCCTGAGCTGATATGTAGTTGGATCTTTGGATTTGGACTTCCTTTGGAACTTTATAAGCCCTGAGATCACCGCGGATTGTTTCCCCCCTCTCTGTCTCATGTCTGTGTTGATTTTGTCCTGTCTTAACTGGCACCATGTCGCCCGGAGCGGAGAAAAGACTCGAGTCTCAGTTGAAAATGTTGGATTCCATGATCAGAGACCAGCGGTCAGCCCTCAATCTGGCGAGTTTGTTGGTAAGAACAACGTGCGGCTTTGGTATATTAGTGTGCTGCTGATTTAACAGTGCATGCTGTAACTATTTGAAGACTACCCTGTATGGTATTGCATGTCTATTATCTGTCCCTGCTTTAAAGGTACACGGAGTAAATGCTTCTATTTAATGTTTTTCTAAACAAAATATCTAAAAATTATCAGTCACCCAGGTCACTGAAGTCAAGACATTTTTAATTTTTTAAATATTGTTATTCCTCATCCAAGGAATTTTGCTCCTAATTCCCTTCATTGAATCACTTAAGAGTACTAGTTTCCAAGCCAAGTTGGTGTGCTAAATCTTAAGTTCACCCTGAGAACAAACTTTAGATTTTATACTTTTTTTTCTGAATGTAATTTGTGATTCAGAATAGAATAATCCCTTACGCTCAGACAAGCTTTATCAGTGAAGAGCTGTAGTGCAGTGTAGTGAGTTTTATTAATGTATTGCTCTGTTTTGACTTTCTGGAGCCTAGAACTAGTATCAGAAAAGGAAAGGTAATACAGAGAGAGAGAGAGAGAGCAAACCAAATCCTCAAACCAGTCTGACAGGACTGCCTCTACCACCACGTCTGTGAAATATCCCAGCTTCAGTCCTCATCTTATATTACACCACCTTTAAAAACATGAAACTGAATATCTGGTTAATTTGTGAATAAATCACGAGAAGCCAGCTGTAACTAACCCATTAGTACTGTAAACAAGCAGATGGACAAGCTGGTGGTTTTGGGTCTTATCTGCTTTTGTGTGATATAATCTATGTGTATGAAGGAACACACCCTTCTCCTCAGGAATGTGCCTGTCTAGAAGTGCTCTATTCCCAATCAGTGTCTGTGTGTTTTTAAAAGAAAACTTGCACTGAGGTCCTGGAGTACCCCTGTCCTGCACTTTTTATTATTTTTCATGCTCACACACAATTTGCTGATTGACAAACTCTTTCTGAACTGACAGGGGGTGAGTCAAAGTAGGAAAAAAAAACCCTTGGAGGTCAGAGACACTGCATAATACTGATCAAATAGCATCATTCCACTATAATTATCCCTCTGGATATTTAATGTCATGCCTTTGCCTTTGATGCACTGTAGTTGGGGGGAGCTGCAGAACACGCCTGTGTTGAAACCAACTAAATGGTGTTCAGTTGAACACCTCCAGTCAATTCAAATTAGTCAGAATTTCTGAAGAAATAAGTCACTAGGGTGTGTATGTGAAAACTCATATAGGTAGTTAAAAGTGTTGACATCAAATGCACCAGTAAAAAGTTTACTGTGAATGTTTAAAACACTAACATGGATCAAACATACTTATCGTCATATTCATACCTCATGTTTACTTCCTGATTCTATCCTCATTGCATACTTATGCCCTTTGAGCAATAATAGCTACTCATAAGCAATTACTGTGTGTGTGTGTTCAAAAGATGACCAAGGATTTAGCTACTGGTGTTTCTCATGGCTCATACCATCTCAGGTTTGAATACATGCTAAGTACCACAAAACATTTCATTAATATTTCGTCTTAATCTTTACTGCTCAATGATGACCTTTCTGTTTAACAGAATTCGTTATCAAAATAATTGACTGACATTCTCTGCAGGCTCATTTGCTTTGCGACACATGTTGACCAACGTTGTGGTTATATGAAAAAATAAATGAAAATAAATGTCAGGTCAGTTGACGGTCATCCAGCTATTTGGAAGCAAAATCAATGGAGACATTTTTCCCCTGACTATCTGATCAATACTTTGGTCTTATTTTGGGATATTTGTTCCATATGAAAACACTTTGTTTAAAGTATGAGAGTTATGTTTTAATAAAAGGCCAGGAATTTATATGCCACCTGAACGTTCCTTAAATTCCTCTGCTAATTATTTTCTGCACTTCCTTCATTACTGGTGCAGTCTTAAGTAATTAACTCATCCTCACTGTAAGAAAGGCAGCAGGGTTACAGTGGCAGTGCTATGCAGCAGGAGCTCGACTGTCCAAGCAGCAGAGGTTCTTTCCCAGGGTAGAACAAAGATATGATGTTATTATTGGAGCAAAACCACTGAGCACCTGTGACAGTGGAATCTGTAGAGAATAATTCATAAGTAAGTTAAATAAGTCACAGTGATAAAGGCTTTGGGAGTTGCAAACTTTTTCTCTCGCCCACAAATAGATTAGTTACACCTCCTCAAATTGTTCATCGTTCATTGGTGCACAAATCCGATTCTACGAGAAATGTATAGGTTCACATTTGTGATACAGTTTCTGCAGTAAATATGGAGCAAAAACACATTCAGACACATCAAGAAATAACACATTTGCATAAAACATTTTTGCAAAAATGCAAATCAGTCTGTGAATTCATGCAGTGAGAGATGCACACTTGTAATATATACACACAAAATTTTTGAATTTTTTTCTTAGATATTTTATTGCACAAACTGCTTGAATCTTCCACAATGAGTCTCAAATGCTATTTTTTTGCTCAGCACCTGATGTTTTTCTGAGGAAGAATTTGAGAACTGTTGTGTTTGTGGGAGAGAAAAAAAAATCCACTAAAAGAGTCTGCAGCTCCAAAAGTATTTTTTATCCATGATTTCAAAATTATTGATTCACATATGTGACTATTTTCTACAGCTACAAAATCTACTGTCACAGATGCTCAGTTTTTTGCTCCAAGTATAGTTATACCCAAAAATCAGATTAGGTTAGAGATCTCTAACCCAGATCAGGTTAGAGATGTCTGGGATGACCTCAGCCTCTTGCCATGATGAAAAAAGAAAGGAATAAAAGGAATGTACAGTAAATCTGGGTTAAATTTTAATAAATAAAATTTTTTAAACTATATAAAATTTAATTTTTTTAAAATATATATTTTGAAATGTCATTGTATTAAATCACCAGTCCAGTGTAACAGATTTCAAATGGAGAATCTTTAATAATCGTGATATTTTAAAGCTAAGACCAGACTTGATTATACTTACTCCAGGAATCCACCCGGCTCCTTCTTCACCCCTCATGTTGTTTGAAGGGAATAGAATATTCAGGAAGCTGAGGTCACATCCTCGAATTCAGAGGAGAGATAACCGAATCCAGCGTGTGGAATGGCTACCACTTCCTGCTTGTGTGTGTGTACATGTTGGTCATGCTACAACTCATTTGTAGAAGCAAACATCATGGTGTAGAGGAAAACTGGGACAGAAACTCATCACATGAAGCTGAAAGGCAGAGCTGAATGTAGTTATTTTTTTGCCTCCTGTTTGTTTGTTAAATGATGATCAGTTTTTGGAGAAAGTAACAAGCAGTGAATGGGAGGGTTGTTGGGGTTATAAGAGTTTGACGACTCATTTGGAGATATATTTAGCTCTGACATCTTTTTAGCTTTTGGATCTACAAGTCCCCAGCAAGCCCCAAGGCATGAGGTTGCCCAGCTCCTCCTGTATTACAACCATTCCAAGCTCCCTCCAAAAGAATGCAGCTGGGTAATACTCTGACCTCTCTGGCAGACAGTGACCATTGCTTGTCTTTACTGTAGTCAGCCTGGGCACATTCTTTATTTCTCAGAGGATGGAAAGCCATCCCCTCCCCACCCTCTGCCTTGGTGGACTCTTGTGTGGCTTCGTGGACTGGACTCTCACCTAGCCAAGATTCTGCAGATTACCTCTGAACCCCTCTCTTCTCCTCTAATGAAAACAGCCCTGAATGGAAGACCCCTTTGCCAGGAGAAGCTAACACACCTAACCTCATCCCTACATCTTGCCATTCTCCAACACCAGTAGAAGCTGAAATTTATTCTAGTACAGTCTTCTGAGTTTCCCATTATCCTTGGTCACTCCTGGCACACCCCATATATTGACTGGTCCACCAGCACTATCCTCAAGTGTCTCTTCCTGAGTACCATGATCTCAAGGCAGATTTCAGCAACAGAGGGCCACCACTTTACCTTCACACCATCTGCATGACGGTTCCATTGACCTGCTCCCAGGCAGGCAGTGGGGAGCAATGGCCAAATACATCAAGGAAGCCCTCACTGCTACTTTCCTTCCACCTGCCCCCCTGGCACAAGGCTTTCGTGGGCAAGAGAGATGCAGGCCTTTGCCCATGCATAGATTACTAATGTTTTAGTACATTAAGGTCTGGAATTACTCCCCATTTCCACTTATGTCCACCACTTTTGAGGGGTAACAGGGAGACTCCATCTTCACCAAACTTGACCTGCACAATGCCTAAAATAGGGCGAACATCCGGTCCACTACGAATGATCTAGTTCTTTTATAAATTCACGGTCTGGATCCAGTACTCATTACAACTTTTAAGTTGTTACAGAGAACCTCCATCTTCACCAAATTTGACCTGCGTCACTCCTACCATCTGCCATATGTGGTTCTTCCCTAAACTGTCATCATAAATTTGGAAACATATTGTCTACAGTCTCGCTGTATGATGTATTAAGAGAATTTTCCTTCACTGGTACTAAATCTGCTCCAGTATGACAGTGCTCTTGTGCACAGAAAACCCTGTAAGGTGCATGAAGACATGGTTTGCCAAGATTAACCATGGAAGAACTCCTTCCACTGTGTCCTACTCAAAGCCTCACTAATGATCACCAATGTTCTTGTGGCTAAATGAACACAAATCCATACAGCTATGCTCCGAAATCTAGTGGAAAGCCTTCAGAGAAGTGTTGATGTTATTAAAACAGTAAAATCAGATTGGATGTTGAACAAGCACATGTGGATGTCTTGTGTCAAATATTCTTGACATTCTTGTTTATCTAATGTGACTTTTGCTTTCTGCTTATCTCTCTCTTTGCATACCTTTAGTGGCAACTCTGTAGCATGAAGGACGCACTACATAATCATTTAACCCAACATTATTATTCTCAGCCTATCTGGGTATAAGCTAACATGATGGAACACTTCACGTTAGCATATTTTACTTGCTTTGTAAAATTGCAGGTGCATTCTTTAATTTAAACTGCAGCACATGTCAAAGAATGCACAATCACCACAATATGGAAATGCTTTGTAACAACATAATCTGCTTTGTTAGCATATCTCTATCTCTAGCATATTTCCTTATAACAGTTGTTCTAATGTCACACTCATAAACTGTAGGTCTCTTAGAACTTTAGCTTCCTGGTTCAGCTTTTTATTAGATGTATATTCATATTTAGCCACAATTAATTTGCAAATCAAAACCTCCAGCTTATGTCTATAGTGAAGCTAAATAAGCATGTTGTCTAAAAGCTTTCTCATGCCTTGTAGGTGAATGAAGATTGTCCTGAATGCAGATGCCTTTCTAATGGTTTAAATGTTTTTTTCTTTTTAATTTGTGCAGGATTCTATAAATGCCTTGGCCCTTGACCTGAATCACTCTGCGCTGCGGAAGAACAAAAACATTGATGTCTTCCTAAACAGATGTAAGCAACTTTAAACAAATAGTACAGCTAAATGTCCAAATATTTTTTGGATGAAAATATAGTTCTGATTTTCACTGGAACTTCGGCATAGGAATTTAATTTGTTCTGAAGTCAAGTTCTTAAGGTGAAATTTTGTATTTTCCTATAAGAAATAATGTAAATGCAGATAATCTGTTCCAGCCATTCAAAAATTTGACCAATATGACCAATATGAAGCATATGGCTGCTTACAAAGAACTGACCCAAGCCAAGCATTCCATGTTAAGGGTCTCACAGGAAGTCGTGCCACCAACCTGTCAACAAAAAAACACCCGAAAAATCACCTAGCTTTTGAACGCATGCTGAAGGCGACGTTGGTTGACTCTTTCCAAGCAGCTTTCACTGACTGAAAAAAAGTTTGTAAAATTTGTAAACTTGCTTCAGTTGGCTTCGCAAACAAGTTTTGACGTACTCACAACTTAGCCGGCATTCGGATCAAGACCACTTCCTCATTGTTTCTAGATGTCTGTGCATGATTTATAATAAGAATACTTGAGATATCATTTAATATCTTTCAGACATTTCTGAACACATGGTTGTATCAGTAAGAAAGCTGAGTTTTTGTGCACTATTGTGTAGATGAGAAGGCTGTAAACCGTCTGAGGGAACTGCAGGTGAGACCTGATGACTTCGACCGAATCAAATTAATCGGCAAAGGAGCCTATGGAGCTGTGCAACTGGTGAGTAACTGCTGAGCTGTGTGTGTGTGTGTGTGTGTGTGAGAGAGAGAGAGAGAGAGAGAGAGAGAGAGTATGTGTGTGTGTGAGAGAGAGAGAGAGAGAGAGAGAGTGAGAGAGAGCGAGTGAGAAATATGGGGAATGTGTAGGCTTTTTTTAAACGACATGCTATTTGCCTTGAAGCGTGGACTTTTGTTTGGTTGTGGTGAAGCTTCTTAGCCTGCACGAGTCTGCACATGTCCAGAGACTGCAAGAGTGTGTGGGTTGGAATTGTGTGAGATCTTAAACAGATTTGGTTAGAATTTAGGTTTTCATGACTATCTGTTCCATTACTTTGAATCAGAATATTGTGTAATAATGCTATAAATAATATATAATTTTATGATTCTATTTTCATGACAGCTTTTTAAATAAAACTCAATATTTTCTGTCAGAAAGCTGAACAATTTCAACATATGTTTGCAGATGCTCCAGTTTTACCTACATTATATGTCACAAAATTAACTCCAAACCATCAAATGATAAGATTCAGTATGACAATAGAGCACAGATGCATCATTTCTCAATAAGGAATCTGACAGGGCAAATGTTAAAATAAAGATATCAAGCACATTTTTGCGTACATGTTGTATACACATAACAGTAACATATTTAAATAAACAAACAAACAAACAAATAAAAAAACCATTACCATTAATAAACATTAATTACCCGTGGTCTTAAAAATGATCACATGGGCTCCCGAGAGGTGAAATAGAAAAGGCTTTGTTTTATCGTCCAGGGATGCTAGATAAAAAGTTTGTTGGCTTCATGTGTCTTAGAGGAAGCGTGTTGACCTCCTCCTCTGCTGTTTATAACAGGGGAGAGGCAAGGCCAAGACTAAATTAGGTAAAAATGTTGATTCTTCTAATGTGTCAGTGATTAACTATTTAAAACATATATTTTCTTAATGTACTTTAGAGTATGTAATAAACTGGGTTTTTACTAAAATAAATAAATTTAGCAAAACCTAGGAGAGTCTTACACATGAAAAAACATTTTTTAAAATATTTACATTTACAGTTCACATAAACATTATATATACTGTACATATAGTGTACAATATATATATATATATATATATATATATATATATATATATATATATATATATACATATATATATATATATATATATATATATATATATATATATATATATATATATATATACATATGTATTCATATGTGTGTGTGTGTGTATATATACACTATATTGCCAAAAGTATTCGCTCACCCATCCAAATAATCAGAATCAGGTGTTCCAATCACTTCCATGGCCACAGGTGTATAAAATCAAGCACCTAGGCATGCAGACTGTTTTTACAAACATTTGTGAAAGAATGGGTCGCTCTCAGGAGCTCAGTGAATTCCAGCGTGGAACTGTGATAGGATGCCACCTGTGCAACAAATCCAGTGGTGAAATTTCCTCGCTCCTAAATATTCCACAGTCAACTGTCAGCTGTATTATAAGAACGTGGAAGTGTTTGGGAACGACAGCAACTCAGCCACGAAGTGGTAGGCCACGTAAACTGACGGAGCGGGGTCAGCGGATGCTGAGGCGCATAGTGCGAAGAGGTCGCCAACTTTCTGCAGAGTCAATCGCTACAGACCTCCAAACTTCATGTGGCCTTCAGATTAGCTCAAGAACAGTGCTCAGAGAGCTTCATGGAATGGGTTTCCATGGCTGAGCAGCTGCATCCAAGCCATACATCACCAAGTGCAATGCAAAGCGTCGGATGCAGTGGTGTAAAGCACGCCGCCACTGGACTCTAGAGCAGTGGAGACGCGTTCTCTGGAGTGACGAATCGCGCTTCTCCATCTGGCAATCTGATGGACGAGTCTGGGTTTGGCGGTTGCCAGGAGAACGGTACTTGTCTGACTGCATTGTGCCAAGTGTAAAGTTTGGTGGAGGGGGGATTATGGTGTGGGGTTGTTTTTCAGGAGCTGGGCTTGGCCCCTTAGTTCCAGTGAAAGGAACTCTGAATGCTTCAGCATACCAAGACATTTTGGACAATTCCATGCTCCCAACTTTGTGGGAACAGTTTGGAGCTGGCCCCTTCCTCTTCCAACATGACTGTGTACCAGTGCACAAAGCAAGGTCCATAAAGACATGGATGACAGAGTCTGGTGTGGATGAACTTGACTGGCCTGCACAGAGTCCTGACCTCAACCCGATAGAACACCTTTGGGATGAATTAGAGCGGAGACTGAGAGCCAGGCCTTCTCGTCCAACATCAGTGTGTGACCTCACAAATGCGCCTCTGGAAGAATGGCCAAAAATTCCCATAAACACACTCCTAAACCTTGTGGACAGCCTTCCCAGAAGAGTTGAAGCTGTTATAGCTGCAAAGGGTGGACCGACGTCATATTGAACCCTATGGATTAGGAATGGGATGTCACTTAAGTTCATATGTGAGTCAAGGCAGGTGAGCGAATACTTTTGGCAATATAGTGTATATATATATATATATATATATATATATATATATATATATATATATATATATGAATACAATTAGGTAAAAACGATTTTAATCCAAAAATTTTATTTCTATTTATTTAAACATATTTCTCAAGGATATAATTATAATTTAAGATTCTCATTAACACAGTTCTCCTGTTAACAGATTACTTTTCTGCCTAACTGGTTAATATTTCAGCCATAGCAGATCTGAAAGTTACAGCTATTTTTCAGCTTTTTATCTACCATCACTATATATAAGGTGAGTGTGTTCATTAGCTGCTTTTTGGGGGTCCAAGTAGAGTGATGTGACTGAGAGTAAAATAATAAGTATATATCTGGGACTAAACCTCTCTAGAATGAGATATACGGTGGTTGCTAACATGGTTTTCTTTCCCCTGTTGTATAAAGACATCTATAAGATGACACTACAATGCACATCTTCACTTTAGTGCTATCCAGTTCATATCTGTTTCACTTTTGCCCCAGATGCTTGGCAGGTTTTAAAAGAAGAAGCCTTTATTTTGGTCGCATACACATTACAACACAGTGAAGTTCTTTCTTCACATATCCCAACTTTGGAGGTTGAGGTCAAAGCACAGGGTCAGCCATAATGCAGCATCCCTGGAGCAGTGAGGGTTAAGGGCCTTGCTCAACAGCTGGCAGCTTGGTTTGGCTTTTTCAAATGTGATTGAATCAGGCCTCCCCAAAGTGCATCATTTTAGTGCATAATTTTATGTCATGATGTAAAATTAAGTGGTTAAGGTGTTGGACTACTGACCTGAAGGTTGTGAGTTTGAATCCCAGGTCCACCAAGCTGTCACTGCTGGGCCCTTGTGCAAGGCTTTTAACCTTTAATAGCTTAGTTGTATATAATGAGATAAAATGTAAGTCGCTCTGGATAAGGGTGTCTGCTAAATGCCAGAAATATAAATGTAAAATGGACTTTAAACTTTTTTCATAAGCATATAAAAAAGCTATGCATTCAAATGCAGCATGGATCAGTTTTAACACCTTATAAATAAATGTTTTATCAACCAGATCAAAGTTTTTAAGAAGTATGTAATTTTTTACCTCTTTCGCACATTAATATATTTAAACATTTTTTATTAACATTTTTGGTTAATATGGTTTCAAGTTAAATAGGTGTACAGGAACTGAAAGATATTTGTGAATTTATTTTTATCATATTTACAAAAAACCTGAGTATAGATCGGATAAGCGGTACAGACAATGAAATGAAATGAAATATTTACAAAAAATGGATCTAGTCTGTTCTGGTTTATTATCTCACAGCGTACAGAATATTAGTCTTACTCTTGATAGTAATACGGTCTAATATGAACCATAAGATTAAAAAAACAAACTTACAGTAATTTAGAGTGCTACAGTACTTCAGAAAGGAATTTACAGTGCTGTTAGAATCTGAGAGTGGACAATTAATGTGTCCTTAAATACAACGATGTAGCTAATGGTTATTGGGCTCCCTATTTAATTGCAGTACTTAGTAAAGTGTAATTAATCCTAATGTGTTGAAATCCTAATGTGTTTAAACATAACATTGAAGGGAAGCATATAAATACCAGTTTGGCATTGTGTAAAGTACATGGTCTAAATACAAGACCACACACTTCACTCAAACTTCAATGAGTTCTTTACTATCTCTAACAGTTTTGCTAATGTTTTGAAACTTGATTGTGTAATAGATATAATGCGTGGTAATGAATGGAATTGAAATTTTAAAATGTCTTGTTTTAGAAATGCGATATTTCAGCATAGCATTAGCATTTTAGATGGGAACTTCATTTTTATGTTCTTTTCGGATTTGGCTGATACTTCCAATGACTTTAGATAGACGATGCCTTGAACAAACTCTTTTTGGCATTACTTGGTTTAAACCCATTACTGTTGCCATTGGTTACCATTAATTGTTTAAAGTATTCATAATCTCAGCATTTATGATTATTAGAGCCCTGTAGGACAGAAGTACAGTGTTGTGGCGTGATGATTGTGAAACTGTAGTGGGGTTGCACGTGTGCAGAGTTTAAACTGTCTACAAAGACAGCATTGATTTAGTGTAACTCTAACCTATAGATCTTTGAACCTTTTCCAGTCACTGATTAACTTTAATGGTAAAAAAATTAGCTTTATTGCGGGGAAAAAAGTTGCTCCGCTTTTTGTACAATATATTGAAAAATACAAACTTTTCTACTTTTCTACTGTCCTACATTCTGCTGATATTAAGTTTGCCACAGCGATGACATATGGACTAGTTTTATCTGTACATTGACGTAACTGAGCTTGTATTTCTGTGATTAGGTGCGGCACAAGGTCTCTAAGAAAGTCTATGCGATGAAGAAACTCAGCAAGTTTGAGATGATCAAGCGCTCAGACTCTGCCTTCTTTTGGGAGGAGCGGGACATCATGGCCTTCTCAAACAGCCCCTGGATAGTGCAGGTAGAATGAAAATATACAACACCTGCACACTATGTGTCTCTCTCTCACACACACACACACACACACACACACATTTGAAATTAATTTGCACTGGTTAACAAACATATGTTTTGTCAGAAATCTTGGTTGAGGGCTCGCTAGTAGTGCAACAGAAATGTGTTTACTTTAATATAGAGAAATCACAAGCTCAAATCTCTACACTGGCCATGCCATAGCCTCTGGGCAGGAGGGATGGCATACTGTCTCTCCCCATCAATCAAATGCATTAATAAGAGGATGAATATTGCCCTGTGATTCAGTCTGAACAGCAGCATTTCAAAAAGTTTTTTTTTATTCACATTACGGAGTAAGCACATGTTAGCCTTCACCTACCTGAGCTGGTTGCTGTGCGAGGAAATTGGCGAAGACTTGATTAAGGAGAAAATCTGAAAATAAAAGATATGAAGAGAAATGATAAACATCACTGTGGTAGTGAATGTGCAATGGTTCTGTTATTTTAATCTGTCAGAGTTTATTTAAAATAATTCAGTCAAAAATTATCATTTGCACATAGTCATAAACTGTGTTCTTATATTCAATTGAATTTTTAATCAAACAGAATAAATGAATAACTGATTAATTAAGTGACTGATTTCTGTTTCAAATACTAACTGGCTCCTAAATTCATATGTTTGGAAAACTGATATGTAGTAAAGCAAAAAGTTTTTTTTTTGTTTTTTTTGCATAGAAGTGTCGACCTTGAGATTTAAATAATGGCAGCTTTAGTCCAGTATTTGGAAATGATTTAGCTGTGTCATATATTCACAAGCATCTGAGCATCATAACAGTATGAGCTTGTTGAATATTTTATTCCAGATGTATTCCCTCTCTGCTGTTGTATATTACACTGAACTCTTCTGGGACGGTTCTCTACTAGATGTTAGAATGTGGCTTGTGGGGATTCATTCAGCCACAGGAACATTAGTGAGATCAGACTCTGATGTTCAGGGAGCATTAGTGAGATCAGACTCTGATGTTGAGGAGCATTAGTGACATCAGACTCTGATGTTGAGGAGCATTAGTGAGACCAGGCTGTGATGTTGAGGATCATTTATGAGATCAGACTCTGATGTTGGGATGTTGAGGAGCATTAGTGAGATCAGACTCTTATTTTGGGATGATGAGGAGCATTAGTGAGATCAGACTCTGATGTTGAGGAGCATTAGTGAGATCAGACTCTGATATTCAGGGAGCATTAGTGAGATCAGACTCTGATGTTGAGGAGCATTAGTGTGATCAGACTCTGATGTTGAGATGTTGAGGAGACTCCAGTTCCAGTTCATCCCAATGGTGTTCAGTAGGGTTGAGTCAGAGTCAGGGCTCAGTGCAGGACACTGCAGATCTTCTCCAACCTTCATGTCTTCATAGAGCTGCTTTGTGTACAGGGGCATTGTCATGCTGGAACAAATCTGGGGAAGAACCACATATAGGTGTTATGGTCAGATGACCACACAGTACCACATTAAGTTGATGGTTTGATATTTTGGCTATGTTGGAGTAATTATATTAGTAACAATAACTACATTGTTTTATTAACACTTATAGTACATGGCTTGTCCAGTACTAGTAGAGGGTTCAGCTTAAATGAAGCTGAAAATCACTGGACTTTGTGATAATTGTGTGTGACAGTTATCATACTGACAACAACGGAAATGAAGATGAGTGATAGATGAGGGTAATTAATAATGGATTCAATTTTTAAGGTACTGATTAGACCTTTAGTGATAAATAAAAGCTTCGGTTTCTCTGTACATAGCTGTGCTGTGCCTTTCAAGACGAGCGCCACCTCTACTTGGTGATGGAGTTCATGGCAGGTGGAGATCTGGTAACCCTTACCATGAATTACGACATGCCTGAGGAATGGGCGCGCTTTTACACAGCTGAGGTAGTGCTGGCGCTGGATGCCATCCACTCCATGGGCTTCATCCACAGAGACATCAAACCTGAAAACATGTTGCTGGATCACTGCGGCCACCTCAAACTAGCCGACTTCGGCACATGCATGAAAATGGATAAGGTGAGTGTGTTCATTAGCTGCTTTTTGGGGGTCCATGTAGAGTGATGTGACTGAGAGTAAAATAAATATGTGAGAACTGAAGGTTTTTATTTATTGTGAGCAGAAAAGACACAAGAATGGCTGCATCCTTTAACATGAAGTTACAGAGTTGGGGTGTGTTTTTGTACTTGATGTGCAAAATATTAAAATAATTTTATTTAACTAAGAAAACTTCACATATTTGATCATGCAAAATAGATCATCACACACACTGTAGACCTTAAAGCAAAGCAAAAACTATTAAAAAACTATGCTTCTATAAGGCTCAAAATAAAATCATTTTAAATTCTTCAGACCCATAAGGAAATCGAGTATAAATGCAGTATCTTAATTTAGCAGGAACTTTTTAATTTTTTATTTTAACTTTGCTTCTAAAGATCTATAAAATAGAAAAGGAAAACATTAAAATACATGCAGCACTGCTTTATCATTTTTTAGTGTTGTTAGATTTTAGATTTCAGTCCAGGTTCAGTGTCTTTGCCGACCCGAGAAACCCGGATGTTAAATTTTTTATACGGAATTTTGCAATCTGAATTTAACTGGCTGAATCTAAATTTAGTTACAGTTATATCTGGACACTGAATGAAATTAAATCTGAATTTGTGTGCACACAAATGTTGAACATAGTCTTATATATTATATAACTATATTATATAGTTAATATCATCCCTATTGAAAACCTCTGGAATGTCATGAAGAGGAAGATGGATGGTCACAAACCATCAAGCAAAGCTGCGCTGTTTGCTTTTTTGCAAAAAGAGTGGTATAAAGTTCCCCAACAGCAATGTGAAAGACTGGTGGAGAGCATGGAGCCAAAACACATGCAAATCGGGGTTATTCCACCAAATACTGATTTCTTAATGTTATTTAGCCAAAGCATTAACACAATTTGTTTACAAATTATTTGCAGTTTTATTTGAGTTATTAAAGCTCTGCAGATACTGCATGATCTTGGGTTATTTTGATGTGTTGTCATTTCCTTTAAATATACACTCTAAATAACAATAGTTATATTTTGAATTTAGAATATTAGAAATATTGTCAGCAGTTCACAAAAAATGAAACAAAACTGTTCATCTCACCAATACATGAACCTGTCAGAAAAAAAACATAAGAAACTGATTATTTTGCAGTGGTCTCTAATTTTTTTTTCCAGAGCTGTATATATATAGTTGATTTATTTTTTTTGAAAATCTGAAATTTAAAATGTCAGTCTCTGAAAATGTACATTTCAGGAGAATTTAATAAATTCAAAGCTTGAATAAAATAAAAGTAAAATTATTTGGTTTCCCTTTTCTGCCATCTTGTGGAAAGAAGATTAAATGTACTCTGAATTGTTGATTTTTATATGAAAACTGGGCACAAGGCTGCAACATTTTCCTCAGATTGGTCTCCAGTCTGTTACATGCACGGTGTCGTAGCCAGGAACTCATTTCTGGGTGTTTGGGGAAGCGTTTGGCCAGAATAAAAAAGGAAACATTGACACAGCTGTAATAAAAATAATACATTTAATGACCAGTGGATTTGAATATTTGCTGCTGGGTTTTTAGTCCAGTTTTGCACCATGGATGTGTGATACAGTGGAGTTCAACAGAAACATAACAAACCACAAATTATGTATTGTGTCAGTTTGTGTGTCTCATCTTCTGCTGTTCTTGCTGATCCTATTGATGGTTTAATGTTTTGTGTGCACTGAGATGCATTTAGGAGTGTCATAATTCAACATAAATTTTAGATATTTCATTTATAATTTAAAGAGTTATTTTCTCTTTTTCTCAATAAAGTGAGAAATGAGGCAATTGACAAGAATCTCCTGTCATCTAAAATACTGTATATATGTATACTATACTGAATTGTGTATGTGTGTGTGTGTGTGTCTGTGTCCAGTCTGGGATGGTTCGGTGCGACACAGCTGTAGGAACTCCTGATTACATTTCTCCAGAGGTGCTGATGTCACAAGGTGGAACTGGTCATTATGGACGCGAGTGTGACTGGTGGTCTGTGGGGGTGTTTCTTTATGAGCTGCTGATTGGTGAGTAGCTCCTCTCCTCTCCTCTCCTCTCCTCTCCTCTCCTCTCCTCTCCTCTCCTCTCCTCTCCTCTCCTCTCCCCTCCCCTCCCCTCCCCTCCCCTCCCCTCCCCTCCTCTCCCCTTCTCTCCTCTCCTCTCCTCTCCTCTCCTCTCCTCTCCTCTCCTCTCCTTTCCTCTCCTCTCCTCCCCCTCTTCTCTCCTCTCCTCTCCTCTCCTCTCCTCCCCCCCTTCTCTCCTCTCCTCTCCTCTCCTCTCCTCTCCTCTCCCCTCCCCTCCCCTCCCCTCCCCTCCCCTCCTCTCTTCTTCTCTTCATGAATGTTGTTTTGTTTTGCTGCAGGTGAAACTCCGTTTTATGCCGAGTCACTGGTGGGAACTTATGGAAAGATCATGAATCACAAAAACAGTCTGAATTTCCCAGATGATATGGAAATGTCTAAAGAGGCCAAAGACCTTATCTGTGCCTTTTTGACTGACAGGTGAGAGAGAGGGATGATTTTGTCTCTCATTCTGCATTTACACCAAGAAAAAGACAAAGAGTCAAGGATTCCACTGACAGGTTTTTGGAAATTTTCCAAATTCATGCATAACACTTCATAACACGGATTTGATTAACACAGAACTGAACCAGAACGAATGTGTCGTTTTTCATTAACACCGTTATAGGTCACTATTATTAACTACTGTGGGATTCTAGATAATTACTCAATAGATAATTAAGTACTTTTAGATGAGTTAAATAATTAGTAATTACTGAGTCTTACACTTCTCCTAAAATCAATGAGAAACAGACAATAACCTAAAAAAATATAAGGTTGTGATGTAGCAAAGAGAAACAAATATTCTACATTAAAATACCTTCAAATGTGTTGTAAATAATTTCCATAATTAAAAAAGTGACATAATTAATTGATAATTTAATATATATTTACTGCATAATACTCTTCCAGATCATCATTAATTCCTGAAGATCAGCACTTGGGTTTTCTGGTCTATTTCTCTCTTTAGGTCTTTAGTTAAAATAAAAAAAAAACTACACTTCTTTGTGTGGACATTAATATATCACGTAAACATTTACATTTTAGACACTGAGATATTTGATGTGGTAACTGTATATTATATTAGTAATATCTCACTGAGGTGGTAAATTTGCAAATAATGCAACATGCAAATAATGTTCATTCTGCACCATTTTTGCATTTAAAGGTGCACTATGTCTATCTTTCCAGGGTAAAAAAAAGAAAAAGATGATAGTAAAACCCCAACAAGAAGGAAGCGTACACTTTACTATCCTTTGTTTAAGCAAGTTTTAGCAATTATTAGTCAGTCAGCAAGCATTAATCATATCTACTGAGCAATTAACTAATATTTTGTAGTAATAGCAGTAAGCCAGGTATTAATGAAGAACTACTCATTAGTTCCTGTTTGGTTCCTGTATAGATAGCTATAGGTTATGGAATATTTGTATAAATTCAGCAGGATAAACCCATGGAAGAAAATAAACAACAGGCATAATGGTCAATTCCTACAAATCCAGTTCCAACTGAAGTTCAACCATGTTTAGCTTAAATAATTTTTTTTCAATTTGCTTTTTTTTTTTTTTTAATTTTTTAAAAAAGAAGACTCAGTGATGTTTATCTGTTGTTGGTGATGTTCAGCATTTCTCATGTAACATCATTAGATAGTTAGTGCTCTGTAAAACGAATGTCATGATGGTGTTGAGGATTATAATGAAGGTTGAAGCTTTGGAAAGGGCTCTCATGATCTGCTGCCGTGATTAAAGCAGTGGTCAATTCATGCTAACATGAGACGGGTCAGGTGTGACATCAGTAACCTTCTCGTGTGAAGGTGTGAGTCACTCATTCATTCACTCTCACACTCCTTCGTGTTTCTGCATCTATCCCATTTCTGATGCCAGCACATATGAAAAGCTATGCTGGGTCTACACACACACACATATACACTACTCACAAACAATTAAGGATATTTGGCTTTCGGGTGAAATTTCAGGATGCATATAACCTTTACAGGTGAACTTAATTTGACCTTCTCTACACTTTTGAATGCACATGTCCAACTGTTCAGTGTTTCAGTACATTTTGCATAACTTGCTGTTCTCTAACAAGGTGCTTAACGGCAAAATTCACAACTGGTGTTTGATCCATGAATCGACCAATAAATTTTCTGGTTGAATTAGAATTGGTATTTAAACAGTCTCTTCATCATGCTGTTCACATTTTGACATCATTAGACCAAGACCACACCTAACAATTGATCAACAGTACCTCGCCATTGTGAGGCTTCAAACAGGATGTTCTCAGAGGGATGTGGCCACTGAGCTTAGAGTGTCACAGCATGTCATCAGCAGGTTGCGACAGAGATACAGAGAGACTGGAAGAGTCACAGAAGGGTATAGAAGTGGACGTCCTTTGGCCACATCCCACATTGATGACCGCTTCATTGTGAACAGTGCCCTGTGGAACCGGATGATGAATGCCACTCAACTCCAGGCACATTTAAAGGAGGTGAGAGGCACCCAAGTGTCACGTCAGACCATTCAAAACTGTTTACATCAGCGTGGTCTGCGTGCTAGACGACCTGCAATGGTACCTGACCACACCACCAGGCACAGGCGTCGGGCCAGGGAGCATTTGCACTGGACGAGGGACCAGTGGGCCTCAGTGCTGTTCTCTGATGAATGTCGATTAACGTTCAGCAGAAATGATGGCCGCCAACGCATGAGACGTCGTTGTCAAGCTGTAATTGATGGTCAAGGGCACATGACAAATTACTGAGACATTGACATTTTTTGTTGTTGTATACCCACCACTGTTGTTGGATTTTGTTTCAATAAATTGTTTGAGATGAGGAAATCACCATTGCATGATTCTACTTAATTGCCCTATTTTCATGATATAATATCACTGTAGTGTGAGCTTTTTACATTTTCCATAAATTTCACCCAAAAGCCAAATATCCTTAACTTTTTGTGAGTAGTGTTTATATATGTACACTTATATACACACCAGTGCCATTGCCCTCCCTTTCGGTTTCTGGCTTCAGCTAGAATGAACCACACGTGGCAGCAGAACCCCTCAGCATGTGCAAGTGAGCTAGGGAGGGGAGCTGTGTGTGTGTGTGTATTTGCATTGCTTGTTGCTCACTTTCTCTAGCAGCTGGATGTTAGTCACAAGCACACAATCAGATCTACAGACCTGTCCATGTAGGAGCCGTGTGTGTGTGTGTTTTGGGAGTGAGGGGTTGTCTTGTTTGGTTTTGGCTCTGTGTACATGTGTATTGATATGTGCTTTGATTTGTTCAGGGAGGTGAGGCTTGGCCGGACAGGAGTGGAGGAAATCAAACATCATCCCTTCTTCAAGAATGACCAATGGACCTTCGATACCATACGAGACAGTAAGCGTTGTGTTTGTCCACTTCTAAGATTTATGAATTATTTAGTTGTACAATATACAGCTTTATATATATTTAGAATGAGTTTTCATGTCTCTGGAGTGCTGTTATTCATGTAGTTGTAAGAACTTTGATATCAGTGTGTTTAACTCTGCAGTGAGTCGGTCGGCTGGAGGAAGCTGTTTATTTCTAGTCAAGTGTTCAGGGACAGAGAGAGGATCCTGATATCATTCATGTGTTACATTGATCTGTTTAAAAAATGATAATGATTATTATAAACTTAGTTTTTTGTGTTATATTGCGTGACACTTTCTTGCATGTCCTGTGTAGTGTTGGAGTGTGTCAACTGCTTGTTGTGTTGTTAGTTTGTGTAGTGTTCATTTTTGGATGCGTTTTCTGGGTGGAACTTGTGGCCTGTGTGGAGATTCTAATGAGAGGAGTGATGCAAAACCACCGCTGTGGGGCCTCTCTCTCTCTCTCTCTCTCTCTCTCTCTCCCTCTCTCTCTCTCTTGCTCTGTCTCCTCTGCTTTCTTTCTTTCTTTCTTTCTTTCTTTCTTTCTTTCTTTCTTTCTTTCTTTCTTTCTTTCTTTCTTTCTTTCTTTCTTTCTTTCTTTCTTTCTCTCTTGCTCTGTCTCCTCCACTCTCTCTCTCTCTCTCACTCTCTCTCTCTCTCTCTCTTGCTCTCTCTCTTGCTCTGTCTCCTCTGCTCTCTCTCTCTCTCTCTCTCTCTCTCTCTCTCTCTCTCTCCTCTCCTTCTCCTCTTTCTCCTCATCTCTCTCCTCCACCCTCCCCTCTTTCTCCTCATCTCTCTTTTCCACCCCCTCACTCTCTCTCTCTCTCTCTCTCTCTCTCTCTCTCTCTCTCTCTCTCATACTACACTACTCTACTACACTTTGTCTAACCCTTTTTCCCCTCTCTTTATCTCTCTCCTCTACTCTGCTCCTCCTCTTTCTCCTCCACTCCCCCCCCCATGAACTCTATACTTCTCCTCATTTTCTTTCTTCCCTCTGGCTCTGTTTTCAGCCTCAACCAGTCAAGCTGCAGTGGCTTCTTATTACAGGGAAGGAAAAAAATATAACATGTACACAATTTTTACTCTTACCCCAAATGTATAGTTTAATTTTGTGGTGTAGATTAAAGACACCTACATCAGGTAGATAGTTCTCAAGTGATGAAGTGATGATGTCATCATGGAGCCCCTGGTGTCATTCAACACACAGTGACAACAGAGACACACAACTGTTTCACAACCGTCCTGTAAACTGCACTGAACTGAGATGAGTATAAAAATATAAGTGCATGTGATTCTGGAAAAGAATTTTGTGTGTAACTTCCATTACCTTCACCATTCCTTTTATATTACATTCGTCTCAGAGCTCCAATGAAGAATGCCGAGTCCAACCTGAAATTGGCCAGAGTTAGAGGGAAAGTGTGTAACTCTTTTAAATACTTTAAATACACTTGCTGTGTAAAGAGAGTAGGACTAGAGCTATGGAACTTGGGTTTGGGTTTGTGTGTTTTCTTGTAAAATGTGCAGTGTGTGTGGGTAGGAGAAAGAGTGAGAAGGTGTGTTAGTGTGTGAGCCAAGTCGTGTGCTACTGTAGATAGGTGAACAGGGAGCAGGGGCCGCGGCGGACGCCACTCCTTCCTGCTAACTACACTGTCTGCTTTGTGTGAAACACACACTGAGCCTTTCAGAAACACACACACACACACACACATATGCGCACACCCCTATGAAAAAGGGTACATTTTGATCTTATTTTCTCCCTCCCTCTCTCTCTCTCTCTCTCTCTCTCCCTCTCTCAGCCATGGCTCCAGTGGTGCCTGAGTTGAGAAGTGACATTGACACGAGCAATTTTGATGATATCGAGGAAGAGAAAGGAGACGTGGAGACTTTCCCACCTCCTCGTGCCTTTGTAGGCAACCAGCTACCTTTTGTTGGATTTACCTACTACAGGGAGGACCAGTAAGTCTCTCTCTCTCTCTCTGTATATATATATATATATATATATATATATATATATATATATATATATATATATATATATATATATATATATATTCATAGGTGAGGACATACATGACATATTAATTTGCAATGTTTTAAAAAAGAAAGCCAAAAGAATACTATAAATAAATATAATAATCCAGTATATTTTGACACTATGGTTCATTCTGTTCTCTCAGATTGAGTTCTGTGGAAAAATTTAAGGGAGAAATAAATGACCAAGTGACTTGATGATGAAAAGAAATGAACATGCGTATAAAAAAGTGCTTTCTTGTTGCTGTGAGTTAGAATGAACAAAACAAACATGACAGTCTCACCTGATTGGCTAACACTTTAGCTAACAGATGTTTCCTCATCATCATAGCTGCTGTAGTTATTCAGATAGACCTTTGTTAAGCAGCAGAAAGTTATACCTGTCTTTTTTTCCTTATTTGCTGCATTTACATTTTTGTTGCACTGGTTGTCAACACAATCTTTCTGACGTAGATGCACTATGTCCAAACTACATAAAATACAAATATTCGTTTAATATCCTCCAGTTTACTCCGACTGGCATGAAGCTGGCTTGAGCTTGTGCTTCTTATACGCTGCTGAAAAGTCTGCTCTCAAATGTCTACATACACACACAGGACCAGTGAGCTCTTGTATTAGAAAAGTGATTGAGGCAGCAGACAGGAAGTGGACTGTTTGTGTTTGAAGGAAGTTAGCTAAAAAAAATGACTACTGCATTCATTCACATACAATCTCTCTGTCTTTTCTCCATCTCACCCACTCATCACTTCTGATTTCTCTCAGGTTGATGAGAAAAAAAGAAAAAGATGGAGATGAAGCTGACATCTGTATTGATGCTTTGCTAGAAAAGGACGACCATTCCGAGAGATCTGAGGTGTGTGTGTGTGTGTCTGTAATTATTATACTTATATGCTGGATGTGTGGATGTGACAAAACAAAACAAGGTTATAAAATACTACATTTATTTTAAAGATTTATTTATAGATATCGCACGAGTGAGTGACATTTCTGCATTTTCTATCCCTGATGTTTTTTGGTCTTAAAGGCTTCAGGTGCAAAAAAAAAGGTGTGAACATCATGCTGATACTTTGCAATAATCTGAGCAATGGGCAACAGAAATTCCTGTTTAATTGTTTCTTAACTCAACGATAAACACATGCAACTTTCCCAGAATAAATATTGCTGTTGATTCTGGACTCTTAATTTGTATTTGATGTCATGAGTTTCAAGTAACCCTTAAATCAACCAGAATTGTGTTTATTTACTTTATGAAATAACTAATACGTTAACAAGTTTAGCACTTACGTTTATACATTTTGTGGAGGTTAACCGAGAAATGTACAGCATTTAGTACATTTAGTGAACTGACCAAGATGGACTCTGGCCTTGGGGCTACAGGGTTATTATGTGATGGTGTAAAGGAATTTCATGTGCAGTAATAGCATTCATTTAAATAATAGCATTCTAAATGACTTTAATGGAAGCCAAATGTTAATGTGTGTTATAGCTTGTTTTTTTTCTTATATGCCTAGGACATTTTTAACACTACAGCTCTGTCTTCTGGGAGCATTTCCTAAAATCCTGAATATTGAAACTTTTAAACTTTTTACCCTCGAGCTTGATGGCACTTTTTACCCTCGAGCTTGATTTTAATTATTATTCACTAATTTATTAATCTGTTTTTAACTTTCCATGCGTACACTATACGGCCAGATGTTGGTGGACACCTGACCATCACACCTCTATGTGTTTATTCCCCAAACTGTAGCATTAAAATTTCACTTCACTGAAACTAAAAGGCCCAAACCCTGCTCCAGCATGACAATGTCCCTGTGCACAAAGCAGATCCATAAAGACATGAAGATCTGGAGTGTCCTGCACAGAGCCCTGACTTTGGGATGAACTGGAACTGGAGTCTCCTCAACATCCCAACATCACTATTAATTATTACTATCACTATTAACTAATGCTCCTCAACATCAGAGTCTGATCTCACTAATGCTCCTCAACATCAGAGTCTGATCTCACTAATGCTCCTCAACATCAGAGTCTGATCTCACTAATGCTCCTCAACATCAGAGTCTGATCTCACTAATGCTCCTCAACATCAGAGTCTGATCTCACTAATGCTCCTCAACATCAGAGTCTGATCTCACTAATGCTCCTCAACATCAGAGTCTGATCTCACTAATGCTCCTCAACATCAGAGTCTGATCTCACTAATGCTCCTCAACATCAGAGTCTGATCTCACTAATGCTCCTCAACATCAGAGTCTGATCTCACTAATGCTCCTCAACATCAGAGTCTGATCTCACTAATGCTCCTCAACATCAGAGTCTGATCTCACTAATGCTCCTCAACATCAGAGTCTGATCTCACTAATGCTCCTGAACATCCCAAAATCAGAGTCTGATCTCACTAATGCTCCTCAACATCAGAGTCTGATCTCACTAATGCTCCTCAACATCAGAGTCTGATCTCACTAATGCTCCTGAACATCCCAAAATCAGAGTCTGATCTCACTAATGCTCCTGAACATCCCAAAATCAGAGTCTGATCTCACTAATGCTCCTCAGCATCAGAGTCTGATCTCACTAATGCTCCTAAACATCCCAAAATCAGAGTCTGATCTCTAATGTTCTTGTAGCTGAATGAATCCCCACAAGCCACATTCTAACATCTAGTGGAAAACCTTCCAGAAAAGAAAAGTGGAGCTTATTATAAGCGCATAGAAGGAATAAATCTGGAACAGGACTTTCATAAAGAACATTTGGATGTGATGGTCCACAAATTTTAGGCTGTGTAGTGTATTGCATCTGTAACCAGATGACTTGGTTTCTGATCCTTATTTAGAATTGTTTATTAAAAAGTAAAGCATATTACTGTCACGTCAACACCAACACGGATCTGCATTCACGTCCGGATCTGCCACCTGACACTTCCTTTCATTTATCATTCTCATTCCATCTGTTTGTTTCTACTCCCTTTCTGCTGCTCTTTAGGCCGATGACGTGCAAAAGAAGCTGATTAAGATAGAAGAAAAGTACAAACATGAGAAGCAAGCTAAGGATGAACTGGAAAGCAAATGCAGGTACACACACACACACACACACAAACAGATCAATTCCTCCATTAAATTTCATTCTTCTACTTCTCTCTCTCTCTCTCTCTCTCTCTCTCTCTTAATTTCAATTCAATTTATTTTTATAGCACTTTTAACAATGGAAATAGTCTCAAAGCAGCTTTACAGAAGAATAGAAACATAGAATATAAATAAAATTGATCAACTTTATTTAAATTGCTAATTATCCCTAATGTTTATCCCTAATGAGCAAGGCTGAGGCGACAGTCTCAAAAAAAAAAAAAGGATTTGAGGAAGAAACCTTGAGAGGAGCCTTCTAAATAAATGAAACCTTAAAATGATCCGCTGATACTGTTTGTCTTTGATTTTTACATTTTATTTTTTAACAGAAATGCAAACGAGCGACTAGATAAGCTGTCCAAGGAGCTTGAGGAGGAGGTAAGGTGATGCTCAAACCATTATACAGCTAAAGAATTGTAAACACAACCACGACTTACTCACACTATGACCTTTACTACAGAAAAGCAGTAAAATCTCTAACTAGAGTAGTTTCTTCAGTTTAAGCAATTATCATACAACAAAATCAAGTGTTTGGTGAAGATTTTTTGTGAGGAACCATTAATGGAGCTGATGGTACTGGACCTGGAGCAGAGAGGTTAAAAGCTCAACACTAGCAGCTTAGCTACCATCTGACCAGTAACCCAGAGGCTTAACCATTAAGACACTACTGCTGAATCTCCGAGTTTATTTACCAACATGATTTGTGGACGTTTCACACATAAAAATGGATAAAAAATATAAGGAGTGAAACGTTTACATACAAAAGGTGTAATGTAGTACGACGTCAGTATCATCCTGAAATGGATTATTTTTCTTTAACAGCATGTCCTGAAGTGTTTTATTCCTGATTTTAGTCAAACTTTTGATTTGCTGCATCATGCTTATCTAAAGTACAGAGATTAATCCTACAGGAGTGCAGCTATAATCATCTGCAATAACATTTAAAGTAATAAAACAGTAGTTATAGAAGGCAGAAGCGGTTATGCTTTATAACAAGTAAAAAAAATTTGAAGACTCAGTTGGATCAAAATGTCAATAAGTGTGTATTTACTGTTTTAAATTAATATTTATGCTTTTTCATAACTCATATATTGAACCCAGTAATTACTGTGCAGCACAAGGTCATGGATAAATCTGTGTGATGGTGGAGGAGGTGGTGGTGGTGGGGTGGATTTTAGTGCTCTCTCATGACCAGGAAGTGTCAGCTGAGTGAGGAATGTCAGCTCCTTACTGAGGAATGCTACAAGCTCTCAG
This sequence comes from Hemibagrus wyckioides, assembly GCF_019097595.1. NCBI lineage: Eukaryota > Metazoa > Chordata > Actinopteri > Siluriformes > Bagridae > Hemibagrus > Hemibagrus wyckioides. The sequence goes on along the minus strand of NC_080715.1, from coordinate 35,207,158 downwards.
TTTATAACTATATTCTAAGTGCCATAAATGCAGCCATCAGTGAAAGCAGATTAGATTTGGGCTCAACTGTGGTGTTTTTATCCACGTTTAAACGATCTGTTGTGTATTTAATAAAGTTTGGAAGTAATTAAATCTTTTTTTTGTGTAGATGAGTGCGAGGAACACTGCTGAGGATTCTCTGAGGAAACTGGAGAGAGAGAAAGCCCTGCTGCAGCACCAGAACACTGAGAGCCTGAGGAAGGCTGAAATCGAGACAGAACGAAAACGCAGCTTAGAAAACGAAGGTGAGAAAGGATTTAATCAACACACTGACCTTCTTCTGTTGACTATAATTTAAAGACCATTACTGTCACATGAGAATTAAACACTAAACACAAAGCCAGCTGTTCTGGTCAATCAGCCACTTGCTTGCTCCTCTTCATGATGAGAATAATATTAGCTGATGTCCACTCGCTAGCGGTTATTTCTACAGAATTAGCTCTAATACTCTGTGTGTTTTGCAGTGAGCAACTTGAAAGATCAGCTGGCTGAACTGAAGAAGAAGAGCCTTAACTCACAGATCTCCAATGAGAAAAATATCCATCTAGAGAGACAGGTCAGTGTGTGCTGAAAGATTCCCCAGGAACAAACATCATCTATTATTAGCACACAGAAGGCTCTGTGTTGTATTGTCTGTGTGATGATGGAAGTGTAACTTGATGCTGAATTGGATGGGTTGGAAATCATGGTCTAATGGTCTGTGCTGATGTAAGGGTCATCTGAAATCTGTTAGCATGCCATTTCCAAAAATTGTATTTATTACACCAGTTTATAAAATAACGCTGTTTAATTCTTGATACTGACTTTCTGAAACAATTTTTATAAATGCAGCTCTGAGGGTAGTTCCAGCTGCAAGGAAAATTACAAGTCCTTATTAATGCACTCGCTCTAAATGTCGTTCTGAATAGTTTGGGGATATTTTCTGCAGCAGGAGATGGAGCTTTTATACAGCAAGACTTTATACATTTTCTACAAATTTTTGTCAGCTGTAACCCTCAATTTTAGCTGTAATCTTCTTTTGTGTTACACTGATTACTGTTCTTTAATTTTGATCACTGAGGTTTTCCAGGGGTTTTTGTTGGTGTACCTTGGTTATTATGTAAAACATGCTAGTAGAACAGAAGCATACCTGTAGCTCATATTCCTTCACATTTTAAGCAATAAAAATATTTCAGATTAAAAAAATCAATTATTTTTCAAATTGCTCTCCACTTAATATAAAATATAGGGTTACTTATGCTCTCTGCTTTCCGCCCTTCTCTCCTTCACTTTTTTTCTCTCTTCCCCTGTAGCTGGAGGAGGTGAGCGCTAAGCTGCAGGCCGAGGTGGAGGAGTCAGGCCGAGTGAAGAAAGCTCAGGCCGAGGCCGCAAGACAAGCACAGCAGCTGGAGCTTTTACTCAGGGAGCTGCAGGAGCGACTGGCCCAGCTGGAGGGCAGCCGCCTCGGCCTGGAGCAGGACAACTTCAGCCTACAGAGTGCACTAGAGAGTGAGAAGAGGGAGCGCAGTCTCAGCTCTGAGACAATCACTGATCTACAAGGTGAAAAAAGAATAAATCATTAAAGAGACTGTAAGGGAGAGGATGAGTAAGCAAGCTAGGGATTGTGGTCATGAGGTAGTGAGGAAAGAAAGGGGATTTCTGGGCTGTTCTACACTTAATGGCATGTGTATTCAGGAGGAAATGATTGAGGGGTGTGAGAAAGGGAGGAAAAGGAGGTATAGAAGGCAGTGAAGGAATGAGAAAGGAAGTTTTCAGTAAAGGAGGCAGTGAGGATGAGGTGTAGGTGAGGTTGATATGGAGGATTAATCAGGGATTAAGACAATTTTTGTTTACATGAAAGAGGAGAAACTGAATGATTAAGTGTGGAATGAGGGAGTGTGAAGGAGTAAAAAGAGTGGGAGGAGAGACGAAGGATTGAAGCATGGAGTGAGTGAGTGATTGAGTGAGTGAGTGAGAGAGTGAGTCAGTGGGTGAGTAAGAGAGTGTGAGAGTGAGTGAGTAAATGAGAGAGAGTGAGTCAGTGAGTGAGTGAGTGAGAGAGAGTGAGTCAGTGAGTGAGTGAAACAGTGAGTGGGTGAGAGAGTGAGTGGGTGAGAGAGTGAGTGAGTGAGTGAGTGAGTGAGTGAGAGGGTGAGTGGGTGAGTGAGTGAGAGAGTGAGTGGGTGAGAGAGTGAGTGAGAGAGTGAGTGGGTGAGAGAGTGAGTGAGAGGGTGGGTGAGTGAGTGAGAGAGAGAGAGAGAGAGAGAGTGAGTGAGTGAGAGAGAGAGTGAGAGAGAGAGTGAGAGAGAGAGTGAGAGAGTGAGTGGGTGAGTGAGAGAGTGAGTGGGTGAGTGAGAGAGTGAGTGAGTGGGTGGGTGAGAGAGTGGGTGAGAGAGTGAGTGAGAGGGTGGGTGAGTGAGAGAGTGAGTGAGTGAGTGAGAGAGAGAGAGAGAGAGTGAGTGAGTGAGTGAGAGAGTGAGTGAGTGAGAGAGAGAGAGAGTGAGTGAGTGAGAGAGTGAGTCAGTGAGTGAGTGAGTGAGTGGGTGAGAGAGTGAGTGGGTGAGAGAGTGAGTGAGTGAGTGAGTGGGTGAGAGAGTGAGTGAGTGAGAGAGTGAGAGAGAGAGTGAGAGAGTGAGAGAGTGAGTGAGAGAGTGAGAGAGTGAGTGGGTGAGAGAGTGAGTGAGTGAGTGAGTGGGTGAGAGAGTGAGTGAGTGAGAGAGTGAGAGAGAGAGTGAGAGAGTGAGAGAGTGAGAGAGTGAGTGAGAGAGTGAGAGAGTGAGTGGGTGAGTGAGAGAGTGAGTTGGTGAGTGAGAGAGTGAGTGAGAGAGTGAGTGAGTGAGTGGGTGGGTGAGAGAGTGAGTGAGTGGGTGAGAGAGTGAGTGGGTGAGAGAGTGAGTGGGTGGGTGAGAGAGTGAGTGGGTGAGTGAGAGAGTGAGTGAGTGGGTGGGTGAGAGAGTGAGTGGGTGAGAGAGTGAGTGAGTGGGTGAGAGAGTGAGTGGGTGGGTGAGAGAGTGAGTGGGTGAGTGAGAGAGTGAGTGAGTGGGTGGGTGAGAGAGTGAGTGAGTGGGTGGGTGAGAGAGTGAGTGAGAGAGTGAGTGAGTGGGTGGGTGAGAGAGTGGGTGAGAGAGTGAGTGAGAGGGTGGGTGAGTGAGAGAGTGAGTGAGTGAGTGAGTGAGTGAGAGAGAGAGTGAGTGAGTGAGTGAGTGAGTGAGTGAGAGAGTGAGTGAGTGAGAGAGAGAGTGAGTGAGTGAGAGAGTGAGTGGGTGAGAGAGTGAGTGAGTGGGTGAGAGAGTGAGTGAGTGAGAGAGTGAGAGAGAGAGTGAGAGAGTGAGTGGGTGAGTGAGAGAGTGAGTTGGTGAGTGAGAGAGTGAGTGAGAGAGAGAGTGAGTGAGTGAGTGAGTGGGTGGGTGAGAGAGTGAGTGAGTGGGTGAGAGAGTGAGTGGGTGAGAGAGTGAGTGGGTGGGTGAGAGAGTGAGTGGGTGAGTGAGAGAGTGAGTGAGTGGGTGGGTGAGAGAGTGAGTGGGTGAGAGAGTGAGTGAGTGGGTGAGAGAGTGAGTGGGTGGGTGAGAGAGTGAGTGGGTGGGTGAGAGAGTGAGTGGGTGAGTGAGAGAGTGAGTGAGTGGGTGGGTGAGAGAGTGAGTGAGAGAGTGAGTGAGTGGGTGGGTGAGAGAGTGAGTGAGTGGGTGAGAGAGTGAGTGGGTGGGTGAGAGAGTGAGTGGGTGGGTGAGAGAGTGAGTGGGTGGGTGAGAGTGAGTGAGTGAGTGAGTATGTGAGTCAGTGAGCGAGTGAATGAGAGAGTGTGAGAGTGAGTGGGTAAGTGAGTGAGTAAGAGAGTGTGAGTGAATGAGAAAGGGGCACAGAGGTAGGAAAAGAGTAAGAGTTGGAAAGGAAATTAAAGAGGAAGTTACATAAAGTGATAAAATGAAGGAATATGTGAGAAACACTGAGTTTGGGAAAAGGAAGAAGGAAGTGAGAAGGTAAATGAGATTGATGATAAAATAAAGGGATTTGTGAGTATAAATGCAGAGGAGGTTGAATGAGAATAAACCACACGGCTGTAACTGTGTGCTATGGTTGGTGTGTAGAAATGAGTGTGTAATGTGTTCCTCCTCTTTTCCTCTGCCTGTGACACACACACACACACACACACACACACTGGGCCCTTGTTTCTCCGTGCTGTGTAGTGCTGTTGTGTTTGGGTGGAGTGTCTCATGTGGAGAATAAACACTGCTATTTTGGGTGCCTGGTCCTGGCAGGTATCTGACGTTACGTCTCAAAGGCTGGAGAATTTTTTCACGTACCTAGTAAAGGTTTTTCTCTCTCTGTCTCTTTCAGTGCACGTCTCGGGTCTGGAGGAAGAGCTGAAGCAAACGAAAAACTTGCTCTCTAAGGCTGAGGGAGAGAAGAGACAGCTACAGGAGGAACTGATTGACTTGGAGAAGGTGTGTGTGTGTGTGTGTGTGTGTGTGTACATCTACATTAAGGTGTTGTAGACATAATCAGGCTGCTCTGTGTATATGTACTCTGTGTGTATGTGTGTGTGTGTGTGTGTACATCTACATTAAGGTGTTGTAGAGATAATCAGGCTGCTCTGTGTATATGTACTCTGTGTGTATGTGTGTGTGTGTATGTGTACATCTACATTAAGGTGTTGTAGAGATAATCAGGCTGCTCTGTGTATATGTACTCTGTGTGTATGTGTGTGTGTATGTGTACATCTACATTAAGGTGTTGTAGAGATAATCAGGCTGCTCTGTGTATGTGTACTCTGTGTGTGTGTGTGTGTGTGTACATCTACATTAAGGTGTTGTAGAGATAATCAGGCTGCCCTGTGTATATTTACTCTGTGTGTGTGTGTGGGGTGTGTGTGTGTGTGTTCTCTGTATACAGGTCAGGAGTCAGCAAGAGATTGACTTTACCTTCAAGCTCAAATCTGTTCAGCAGCGATTAGAGCAAGAGGTAGAGGAGCACAATGCTGCCAAAACCCGACTTGCTGACCACAGCAAACTCAACGAGTCCATCGAAGAAGCCAAGTCTGAAGTGCTGAGAGGTAAAGAAAACACAACACTTTCACATAAATGCACTGTTATAAAAATCCACTTGAGTGTTCAAGAAACCATGTGAACCTCATAATCTACTTGAGTCTTTTCAAATTTATTAATAAACAGAAAATGTTCCATAGGTGCATGCTGAAATAAACAGCCCCTCCATTATCATCACTATATATATATATATATATATATATATATATATATATATATATATACATATATATGTATATGTTATACACATCTAGGCAATACAGTGAAATGCTGCAATAAGTTTACCATCCTACCCTGTTAGTCAAAACTTTATTTTATTTATTTATTTATTTTTTACTATTATACCCGTATCCTTACTGGGGGCTGAGCCCCCCTTAAATGAAAATTCTAGAATCTCCCCTGGACGCCATGGCAATAGATACTAATCAACTGTTAAATAGCAAAATAAAAAAGAAATTAGGCTAAAGTATTTCACACCTCACAAGGAATAGTCCATTTTATTACGGTTACTTTTCTCAATAAAGACATTCTCGAGAGGACGCAGCATCCGAAATGAGGCGCAGAGAATATAGAAACAATGTATATGGGCGGGTCGCTGCCTCTGACTACTCCAATTATCCAATCATAGGACGGGAAATCACTGACATAATCATATGCCTGCTAGATGGCCCCAGTGACACCAGCTCGAAATCTGATTGGTTAATGTAACAATTTCATTGCCACTTATTTTAAGCTACGGGCGCCTGCACTATTGATTCTGAAGGCCTTAAGGCAGATTTTCACTCTGGAAACACATAATGTCAGCCACTGGCTGAAATATGATTGGATAAATACTCTTATCATAAATATACACTACTGGAAGCAGTGGAACCAAGAGAAAAGCTATGAAATGTAGAGAATAGACTATTGGGAATAATTTAATGCACATTCATGGAAAAATATATTAAATATATTAAAATGCAAGTTAGTGATTCAGATAACTGCTGGTTAGGCCAGCAGAGAAGGCCACTGATATAGAGTATCTCACAAAAGTGAGTACACCCCTCACATTTTTGTAAATATTTTATTATAACTTTTCATGTGACAGTGTAAATTTGCTGTCCCCTCAAAATAACTCAACACACAGCCATTAATGTATAAACCATTGGCAACAAAAGTGACTACACCCCTAAGTGGAAATGTCCAAACTGGGCCCAATTAGCCATTTACCCTCTCCAGTGTCATGTGACTTGTTAGTGTTACAAGGTCTCAGGTGTGAATGAGGAGCAGGTGTGTTAAATTTGGTGTTATTGCTCTCTCACTCTCTCATACTGGTCACTGGAAGTTCAAAATGGCACCTCATGGCATCAGAACTGTCTGAGGATCTGAAAAAAAGAATTGTTGCTGTACATAAAGATGGCCTAGGCTATAAGAAGATTGCCAAGACCCTGAAACTGAGCTGCAGCATGGTGGGCAAGACCATACAGCGGTTTTACAGGACAGGTTCCACTCAGAACAGGCCTCGCCATGGTCCACCAAAGAAGTTGAGTGCAGATGCTCAGCGTCATATTCAAAGGTTGTCTTTGGGAAATAGACGTATGAGTGATGGCAGCATTACTGCAGAGGTTGAAGGGGTGGGGGGTCAGCCTGTCAGTGCTCAGACCACACGCCGCACACTGCATCAAATTGGTCTGCATGGCTGTCGTCCCGGAAGCCTCTACTAAAGATGATGCACAAGAAAGCCCGCATACAGTTTGCTGAAGACAAGCAGACTAAGGACATGGATTACTGGAACCATGACCTGTGGTCTGATGAGACCAAGATAAATTTATTTGGTTCATATGGTGTCAAGCGTGTGTGGTGGCAACCAGGTGAGGAGTACAAAGATAAGTGTGCCTTGCCTACAGTCAAATATGGTGGTGGGAGTGTCATGGTCTGGGCCTGCATGAGTGCTGCCGGCACTGGGGAGCTACAGTTCATTGAGGGACCATGAATGCCAACATGTACTGTGACATACTAAAGCAGAGCATGATCCCCTCCCTTCGGAGACTGGGCCGCAGGGCAGTATTCCAACATGATAACAACCCCAAACACACCTCCAAGACTACCACTGCCTTGCTAAAGAAGCTGAGGGTAAAGGTGATGGACTGGCCAAGCATGTCTCCAGACCTAAACCCTATTGAGCATCTGTGGGGCATCCTCAAACAGAAGGTGGGGGAGTGCAAGGTCTCTAACATCCACCAGCTCTGTGATGTCATCATGGAGGAGTGGAAGAGGACTCCAGTGGCAACCTGTGAAGCTCTGGTGACCTCCATGTGGTGGTCACACAAAATATTGACACTTTGGGCCCAATTTGGACATTTCCACTTAGGGGTGTACTCACTTTTGTTGCAAACGGTTTAGACATTAATGGCTGTGTGTTGAGTTATTTTGAGGGGACAGCAAATTTACACTGTTATACAGGCTGTACACTCACTACTTTATGTTTTAGCAGAGTGTCAGTTCTTCAGTGTTGTCACATGAAAAGATATAATAAAATATTTACAAAAATGTGAGGGGTGTACTCACTTTTGTGAGATACTGTATATTGGCTAACTGACTCCTACAGCTACATTATTAGCTATCTAGCTAGGATGTCACGTCACATTATCCTGAGCTTTGCCTCAGGATATAGCAGCATTTAGATTTATTTCAAACACTGAAGTGACATCTTAAGTTTAATACAAGACTTTCATACTCCATAGTTGAGCTCAGACAGCTAGCGGATGACTCGGATGCTGAGATAAGAAACACAAATATCTCCACAGGTTTTGGCTTGGATCATTTCTCTTGGATCATACTCATTCCTACTCATTCCTGTATTTTCTTTGGGTCATGAACATTATTAAATACAGTATATGTGGGTAAATCTTAAATGGTGTGCATACAAGATGGCCTGAGGATATTGCAGGACTAGAGGCAGTCTAGAAGGACGTGTGGTTGAAAAAATTCCTTAAACAAGAACAGAAATATTTCTATTTGGCTACAAAAAGCATTTGCTGCCTGTCATTTCTGCCAAAGATGACATTACTAGGTATTGACATTTATTTATTTAATTTTTTTTATTCAATATAAATTAACCGTGTATTAATATTTTTTCTTTTAATGTGGTTTGTGGCTGCAGAGGTTGTGATTACTTCCAAATATTTAATAATGTTTTACATTTGTGGTGTAAAAAAATAGAAAAATAAATAAATAAAATAAATGAATAAATGAATAAATGAATAAATGAATGAATAAATAAATAAATGAATGAATGAATGAATGAATTTTAAAAATTTAATTAAAATTAAAAGCTATAAAAAAATAAATTCCACATGAATCACACGAGATATGACATTATCACACTAATTTATCTGTATTTTGAAAATTCAGAGCAAAATAAATTGCAAAATAAATTAAATCAGAGCAAAATAAATTAAATCAAATAAATTTTTGAATAGCTTTTAATTTTAATTAAATTTTTTTAATTTATTAAAAAAGACAGTTATGCTCCTTCTATATAATTCAATACACGTTATAACAGATGTAGATGCTTTAGGATACAATACATAGGACAAAAAAAGGAGAATCTCTCTCTGTATTTCCCAGTCACTGGATGCTGGTGTAGTATTTTACCTCAGACACACTACACTTACAATGATGAATAAAAGTGAATGAGAAAACATTAGAAATCATATGTATGTGGAGGCATGTGATTGAAATCCTTGAATAAACTGTAGAGCAGTAAGTGTACGACGTGCAGTGTGATGGGTGTTGGTGCGTTTTAAAGGTACAATAATGTGTGTATGTGTGTGTCAGACATGGAGCGTAAGCTACAGGACGAACGCTCGGCTAAACAGCAGCTAGAGAGTAAGCTGATGCAGCTGGAGAAACATCACTCAGCCCTGGACTGTGATTATAAGCAGGCACAGCACGAGCTCCACGAGCTGCGCTCACACAAGAACAAGCTCACGGAGGAGGTCTGTCCGTCTGTCTGTCTGTCTGACTCTCTGTCTGTCTGTCCGTCTATCTATCTATCTGTCTGAATGCCTGTCTGTCTGTCTGTCTGTCTGTCTGACTGACTGTCTGTCTAACTATCTGTCTATCTGACTGACTCTCTGTCTGTCTGACTGACTGTCTGTCTATCTGACTGTTTGTCTGACTGTCTGTCTATCTGTCTGTATGACTGTCTGTCTGTGTGACTGTCTATCTCTCTGTCTGTCTGACTGTCTGTCTGTCTGTCTGACTGTCTGTCTGTTTGACTGTAATATGTTGACTGTAATCAGATTATTTCCAGTGTACTTATATGTTATGGCCAGTTATGATATATGCAAAGGCTAATAATTTGTAAGATTTATCATTAGCTTGACAATAAAAATATTAAAGTTGAGCAATTCATTCTAAGTTGCGAAAACAAATCAAACAAAAACATGTCACTATGGCACTAGTCATTTTGAGTAATGTGTGTTTTTTTTGGATGATGTGAGCACTCAGTCTGTTTACTTTACCTGGTTGGAAGAGTTTAGTAGTAATGTAATGTTATTGCAAAGTGACAGAGGAATCAGTGTTCACTGATATACAGCATCCTCATGTCAAATAGTCTTAATGTGTGTGTGTGTGCATGTGTGTGTATGGGGGGGGGTACAGGTGGATTTGCTGTCTGTGAGAGTGGAGCAGGAAATGCAGCGGCGGAATCTGTCTCAAGCTGATCTGAAGGCTCAGAATCAAGAAGTCAGCAAGTTACGCACCTCTGAAAAACAACTCAAACAAGAACTCAACCACCTGCTGGAGCTCAAACTCAGCATGGAGAAACAGAACCAGGAGCTACGCAGGTGTGTGTGTATGTGTGTGTGTAGACCCAACATAGCTTTTCATGTGCTGGCATCAGAAATGGGATAGAAGCAGAAACACAAATGACAAGAGACATGTTACTGATGTCACACCTGACCTGTCTCATGTTAGCATGTATTGACCTCTGCTTTAATCACGGCAGCAGATCAGCAGATCAGTTTCCAAAGCTTCAAGCTTCATTATTATCCCATCATCAAATTTAATGATGTTATATGAGAAATGCTCAGATTTAGTCACGATATCTTTAGTGTCTTATCTCTATTATCATCATAAACCAGGAGATTTATAAAACACTAAATCTAATGGATGCTTCATCTTAACTTGGACACAGAATCACATGATTCATAATCATGCCATTCAGCCATGGATGAATGTGTACACAGAAGTTAATTTTTTAATCTGAAATCTGATTAAAGCAAGACACACACCTTCCTTTACTTCCTTTACATGTAAAGTATTTTTGTTTTAAATATTGAAAGACTATAAATGCTGCTAACTGTAGTTTTTGTCCTTGTCCAATCAGGGAGAGAGAAGTTGCTGAGACTCATGTGAAGGAGTTAAAGGACCAGCTGGAGACAGAACAGTATTTCACAGTATGTTTGGCATGTTTTGTGTCCTCTTTATGTTGTAATGCAGCGGTCCCCAACCTTTTTTGTACCATGGATCGGTTTGATACTGGACCATTTTTCCAGGGGGCGGGGGGGTCAAGGGGCTGACATTTGTTTTTGGGTCATTTTAGCGTGGGTTAGCTTGCAGACTGATGTATGGAAAAACCCCCAACTGAGTCAAATTCAGAAGTGTGGTGCGGTTGGAAGTGGCAATTTTTTTGAAATAAAACACATATAATCGTAAGTTATATATAGAAAATGATAAGTTTATTGATTCTTTGCAGCCTGGTACCAAATGATTCACAGCCAAGGTACCAGTCCGCGGCCCGGTGGTAGGGGACCCCTGTTGTAATGCTTTAATGCATTCAATAAATCTGCAGTTTGATTTATTATTAAACTGTAATAAAAAAAATTCACCAAAGGCTTCTGACCAATCAGGATCCAGTATTCAAGAGTGCTGTGGCAAACCAAACAAATTCCTATAGTCCAGATGTAGTCCAATAACAGATGTAAATAAATCTGAAATAATTGGACTGTTACACTACTGCTGTCTGTAACATCTCTGTTCTTACAGAAACTATACAAAACTCAGATCCTAGAGCTGAAGGAAGACTGTGATGAAAAGACTAAACTCTACCAGGACACACAGCGGAGACTGGAGGACCTTCAGGAAGAAAGGTGTGTTTATCTGTACTTATTTATTTATTTATTTCTTGAAACACGTCCTATCATATTTATGCCATAATTTTATACATCTGGCTCTAATATCACAAAAGTATCCCTGTTATATAGTCAGGACTGATGTTCCTGAGCCTGATGCAAATTCTCCTCTGACAGTTGACTTAAGATCCAGTACATACTGAATTATATTTTTGTTGTTAGAAGGTCCCTTTTGTCCTAACTGACATATAATGTGCCATGAGGGTTAGGGTTAGTAATAATTCGATCAGGGAAAGCACTGTAAAGGCTTGTGGGTCCTCAGGTACTGCAGACTACAAAGGTTCAAGCCACTTAGATGAGGATGAGGTTTCCTTTTGAGTCTGGGTCCTCTCAAGGTTTCTTCCTCATGTCGTCTCCGGGAGTTTTTCCTTTAATTGAACTTATTCCAAATGGTACAGGAATTATATTTTTACTCATTTGATTAACCGAGTATTTATTCAGACGAGTATTTTAACATTTATTTGAATAAAAATTTGGTTATATTTACCATCTCTTAGTAGAAATTGAAATTATGTGAAAATATTTAAATACTTAATACTATGTTATTAGTTTATTAGATGTGTTATTAGTTTCATCCAGTCAAATTCCACAGTAGTTTTGTGTTGGTTTGATTGCAAAATGTATCACACTTATTTGCTGAATGTAACACAACTCCCTTGACTCCATCTAGTGGCTTTCAGCGTTAATCAGCAGAGATACAGTCTACTAATGAATCTAATCCATTGGGTAGTAATCAGGAAGTCGGGAAAATCCTCCCTAAGACAAGCTGTAATGAAGTGTGTGGATTTCTGCAGGGACTCTCTGGCCTCACAGCTGGAGGCGAGCCTGACAAAAGCCGACTCGGAGCAGCTGGCACGCTCCATTGCTGAGGAGCAGTACTCAGACCTGGAGAAAGAGAAGATCATGAAAGAGCTGGAGATTAAAGACATGATGGCCAGACACCGGCAGGAGCTCAGTGAAAAGGATAACACTATCAGTTCGGTGAGACAAAGAGAGAGATAAACACTGTCTTAAAAAGTTTTGTGGGTTTTTTTTGCACATAAAAATATGTTAAAATACAGCTTTATTCACTCAAATAAATACTTATCCGTAAATAACAGACAATCACAAGCACAACATCTGATCAAATCTCAAGAAATTTAAGTTTAAAGTTAAACAAGCTTATATTTGTTTTGTAATCTCATAAAGATTTAATAAATGTAAATATAGTTATTTTTTTTATTTTATTAATTCTTTGTGATTGAAAAAGAACATGGTGTCACATTATTCCTGTTCAGACGGTTCAGTGGATCTGGATCAGTATTCCTACTTCAGGAGGGAATGCTGATCCTGGAAATACACAGGTTCCCTGCTGCACAGCCCAGGCTTTTCCCAGGTCCTTGTGGGTGGGGCTATATTAGTGGACAAACCATTTATGTTCTGTTTAAATAGAAATGAAACTCTGAGGTGATAAAGGCGTCATGTAAAGCATTGGTTTCGTTCTGAGTTAGCAGTCTTATGGTGGATGCAATGACATCAAATGAAATGATAGAGAAATGGATGTTGAGTGGCATACAGAAAACCATGTCTGAGAAAAACATTTCTGAAAAATATAAAAACATTTTCTCCGTTTGTCTTTAAGTGGAACTGACTATCACAATTCGTCGGTACAAGCAGATGAATGAGTAATGACGCAGCAGGTTCATGTCCCAAATGTTTCTAGTGCACATAGGTCTGCACTTTCTGTTGAGAAGTGGAGGACTGCAGTGGACTGCAGTTTAACAGAAGAGAAAGAGATTAAATGGAGGAACTGATCCGGACCTCTCTTTCTCTCTGTGTGTGTGTGTGTGTGTGTGTAGCTAGAGGAGTCGAACCGCACTCTGACAGTGGATGTAGCCAACCTGGCCAATGAGAAAGAGGAGCTCAATAACCAACTCAAAGATCTTCAACAGCGTGAGTGCAGCATTTTATCCAACACATAGGACATTCGGGATAAATATTAGAGATAAATGCAGCTTAATTTTAAATTTTATAATTTTATTCTATGTTTTTATACTTCTTTAAAGCTACTTTGAGATGTTATACATTGTTAGAAACGCTATAGAAATAAAGGGAAATTGAAACAAATACAGAATTCTCTGATTTATCAGCTTTCAACTTTTTGTGTTTATTTCTATAGATGTTTATTTATACAGATGTTTTGTGTGGATCTTTATACATTTAAGATACATAATTCAACCTTAAGGACCAGCACTTTATTCTAAAAGGTCCAAAATTGGTCCAAAATATAGAACAGTACTCTTAGCAGTTTGAGCCCAGTGACTCTTTTTTTAGTGTGTGCTATATCAGGAAAATACCCATACAATAGAAGTGCTTTTCTTTCCATACATAATATCATCTATCCCCAAATAACCTTTTTAAGAAAGTAATAAGTGGTGGTTTGTTGTAGAAAGGTTGATTGTGCATTAAAGGATATAATAAACATAAATAATAAACATATTCTTCTGGCTAATGTTAAGATGTTTTTTTGGAAAACAGAGCTGGAAAAAGCCAAAGATGATGAGAAGCAGCTTAGCATCATGAAACTGTCCTTCGAGAAGCAACTTCAGACTGAGCGAACACTCAAGATCCAGGTGGGTCTGATTTATTCCCCTGTAATAATATGCAAGTGACATAAACAGATTTATCTCAAAAACATATTTAAATGTGTACAGAAAGTTTGTTTATTTACTGGAGCTTTTTTACTTCAGAACCAACAATAACTCTAATAGATTTAATTTTAAAACCTGTGTAATTCAAGTGAGCAGTCAGTGTCCATCTTTAATAAAGGTGGACAGACCATTTTTTTTTATTAACATTTGTATTTTTAGATTTTTAAAATAATATCCCTATCAAAACTCAAAGGCATCAATCTGAACTCCTCACAGCAGCCTGGCTTTCTGTGATCAGGTGATTCTGTGATCAGGTGAAACCTAACACACTCAAAAGATTAAATACTTCGGTTTTGTTGTCTGTAGCCTGGAAAATACATCAGATCTGATTATGGCTGAATGAAAAAAAAAAAAGGTGAAAAATTAGGTGTTGGTGAATTTGTTTCTTTATTTTGACGTCTGTTTTAAGAAAACATACATAAAGAAACACAGAAATAATGTGGAAATATTTTATAAGCTTCCTGCTGAGCTCATGTTGGAAACCAGCTTAACAAACACTGTGGTAAAAACAGTCACAATAAAACACATGTAAATAAACGAAATCCTCGCTAACAAAATGTAAGGAAGTGAATGTCCAGTTTAGGTCATGTTGTTGGATAGTTATGTGCTTTAGTAAAATGGACAAAGCCTAATCAATCCAGCTGTTTTCTCACTTTTAAAGGTAACTGGATTTGAGAAACATGCATAAATGAGTCACTCTCTCCGCAGTGGCAGTCAGGATCACCTTGCTTTCTGTGTCATGTTGCTGAAGCTGTGTAATGTTAGCATGTTTGATGCTCTACTCTCTCCTCACCCCGTTCAGGCTGTTAACAAGCTAGCAGAGATAATGAACAGGAAGGATCTGGTGCGCGGCGTTCACCATGCAGATGACGGCAGTCTGAGAAGGAAGGAGAAGGAAAACAGGAAGTTGCAGCTAGAACTGCGATCTGAGCGAGAAAAGCTCAACAGTACCATCATCAAATACCAGAAAGAGATCAGTGAGATGCAGGCTGTAAGTAAAAATATCTCAGAACATGGTTTTATATATAAAATATGGGCCAAGGGCTCATTTCCTGTGGATCTGTGCGTTCAGTAGAATTCTGAATGTGTGTGTGTTTGTGTTCCTGTTGTAGACAATAACAGAGGAGTCGCAGACCCGTGTGGAGCTGCAGATGGCTTTGCACAGCAAGGACAGCGATATCGAGCGTCTGCGCAGTCAGTTAACTTCACTTAGCATCCATTCCTTAGACACAACCAGCATCAGCAGCATGAGCAATGAGCCGGACACTGATGAGCCTTACCCAGGTATCAGTTAACACACACACACACTAAACACATGATTCACAATTCCCCTCTTTGCTCCTCTGTCTTTCTCTCCGAGTCTTTCCATCTTCTACCTAGCCACACTGAAGCTCTAATTATGATGTTTCCTGTTTCTTTTATTTAAAACATCTTCTCTATCTCTTCTCCTGTCCCTGTGGTTGCACGGCAGTGCGCATCACACAAACACAATCCTCAGAGTCCATGTCGTTCACATACCAGCGAAGCTCCAAGCGGGTGTGTATAGACACCCGGCCGAGTCTCATGTGCCCCCTCTTCCCTTCTGAGCTTGATGAAGAGGATGATGAGGAAGAGAGGGGGCAGCCTCGGCTGGCTTTGTGTTACGAGAGGCCGGCGGACGTTGAACCTGCAGGTGACCCTGCATGGAGTTGTGCACGTGTGCAAATGCCTTTAAGATCACACTCCAGTCCCCATGACTAACAACCACTAACATGAGAACAGAATGGTGTTGTCTTCAATTTTAAAAACTATATCATTTCTGCTGTAAAGTAGACTTGCTTTTTTCTTGACTTCCTAGTCCTTACTGCATACCTTTATATCTACACAACCCCAAACAGACATCCATAAATTATATTATAGACAAAACACACAATACTCTACAATGAAGCGAGGCTGGGGCTGATATCCTTAAAGACTGTAGATTTGGAACAGTCATGTTAGTTGATCTCACAAAGTTGAAACACAACTTATTTTAATTTTTAGTATTTTTCAGCCCCATTAAAAATTTATAACACATGAATAAATTTAAAAGATAAACGTATGAACAATGTGAAATATTTACTCATCCCCCACAAATGTGTTTGGAAAAGTATACTGACTTTATATTTTCAAATATTTATTTTATTGTTGTATCAACAAACTATTTGTTCAGAGAGACAGAACCGTAAGTTGCACTACATCACTCTTATTATGCCATCACAGAAATCTTGTCATATAGTGAATTGTTTAATAGCTTCATTACTGAGCTATGAGATAAAATATTAGCTTTCAGCTCTCGCATCTAATTTCATGTCCTGCAATTTGGGACAAACCTTATCCCATAATCTGGAGCTGACTAAAATCCTTCACAGGTGTGTTTTTACCTCAGATTGTGATCTGTAATGATTCCTAAATCCACACATTATTCTTCGTGTCGATTACAGACAATAGTCTGCAGGGCTGGTTGTCTCTTCCAAGCAAGAACACCAAGAGGTTTGGATGGGATAAGAAGGTAAAAAACATCATAAACATCTTAACTATAAATGTATTTCTATCCTCTTGACCTCTCTGAGTGTGTGTTATTCATGTGTCACTCGTAGTTCGTGGTGATGAGCAGTAAGAAGATCCTGTTCTATGACTCAGAGGAAGACCGGGATCTGGCCAAACCCTTCATGATCCTGGACATCGAGTGAGTGTGCACACATCACTGTCATGTAAAAATCAAATAAATACCAGGTCCATGTGCTAGGATCAGTATTTCATATCCGTATCATTTATTTCTCTATTAGCACAAAGAGTTATGCCAATAATATAATGCAATTTATAGCAAGTTTTATCGATGAAATAGTCAAAATTGATGTGGTGAAGGTAATGAAGGTAAAACTGAATGCTGTTAATGAGGTCTTGCCTATCACTTGATTTTTCATTTTAAATAAAACAGAGCTGTGTTTTTTCTTGAATCAAACTGTAAATTGCAGCAGTTTTACACGCATCATGTCTTCACACCTCTTCATGTGTTTAGTATGAACTTGTGTCTCACTCACTCTAATATAATTGTTGAATATGACCCATAGCTTCTGTTCTACCAACTTGTTCTGTTGCGTGCTGTGTTATATTGATGTGAGCATTACCATAAATATTGCGTTATTTAATCCTTTTCCTTTTGTTTTCTCTCAGTAAACTCTTCCATGTCCGACCTGTGACTCAAACAGATGTTTATCGTGCAGATATTAAAGAGATCCCTCGCATTTTCCAGGTATTGGTCGACAGTTTACAGTATTGCATCTTCTCTTTTCAAAGTGACAGATGACCTGTTACTTGCTGATGACCATTTAGGTCTTTAGCTTTTATTTATACCTGGAACCAGTGTTGTCCACACAGCTGCTGCTCACTGGATGTTTTTTGTTTTACGCAACAGTTTGTGTGAACTCCAGGAACCATCAGCAATTTTATGAAATATTCCAGTCACTGAGATTACAATAATCTCCCATGTCTGGTGTTTAAACATTAACTGAAGCTTTTTACCTGTCTCTACACGATTATATATCTTGCACTACTGCATTAATCACTAGTGCATGAACAGTGGTAGCTCAAGTGGTTAAGTCTATGGGTGGTTGATTGGAAGATCACCACCAAACTGCCACCGTTGGGCCCCTAAGCAAGGCCTATCAATTAACCCTATCTGCTCCAGGAAGGCTGTGTCATGGCTGACCCTGTGCTCCAACCCGAACTTCCAAAGTTGGTATCATTCTCAGTCAAAAAAAGACAAACCTCTCTTTCTCTCTCTAATGAACATATTTGTTCCTGAAGCTCTTGACCTGTCTCTAGGTGATCTTATGCTACAGCCACATTGGATAATTGCATGAAACAGCAGGAGTATAAGTGTTCCTATTAAATTGGCTAGTGAAATTATGCATTATGCAGTGTCAACAGTAAACAGGCCTAATTGTATGTATATATTTGATTGACTTTTTGATCTCTAACATCTTTTGTCCCTTTCTGTTTAGATCCTATATGCCAACGAGGGTGAGAGCAAGAATCAGGAAGCAGGCGTGGAGCTTTTGGCAGCCGAGAGGTCAGCCTACATCTCTTACAAAGGCCATGAGCTTGTGACCACGCTCTACCACTTCCCCTCCAACTGTGAGGCATGTACTCGACCCCTCTGGAATGTCTTCAAGCCCCCACCAGCTGTGGAGTGCCGTCGCTGTCACGTCAAATGCCACAAAGACCACCTAGACCTCAAGGAGGAAGTGCTTGCACCCTGCAAAGGTCAGAAAGCCATAATAGCTATGGACTGTGATTTAGAAAGATTGAATCAGTCAAACTGCATACACGGGTGTGTACAGTGTACATGTGGGGGGAAAATGTGCATGGTGTTTAATCTGCTGCAAAATGCCCTGAATAATCTATTTCACATAATAGATCTTTACATACAATCCACAAGACAATATAATAACTTGATGTGGGCCTTTTTCTGGGACCACCAGGACTCTGAAGCTGCTGAGCATTTCAACCTCCATTGCTGCTGATACTGAGGATTGTGAAGTCGTGGTGGTTTGTGAAGTCGTCCTGAGTTAGTTTACTTTGTATCTGCCCCCTTTCTTTGGTTCTCTCACCTCCTCCTCATTGGCTTTCTCATCGTTTTTAAGATTTAGGATCAGCAAACCTAACAAATTTGGGTGTTGGCCATGCAGTCATGTGTGACCTGCAGCTTATTAAAGTAGTTAGAACCTTGAGGAGCTCCTGTATTGGGACTTTTCCAGGGGAGATCTTTCTGCATAACTGCTGCAATGGCATCTGAGGTTGATTGGTTTGGTCTGGATGCAGAGTGATGAATATCCAGTTTGGCTGGAATAGTGCATATTGTTAATGGGTGCCATGACTTTAGGACTTTGGAACAGTGATGATGATGATTTGTTGATATGAAACATGAAGCCTGAGCAAGTAAGGGGTTGAATATATCCATCAGGATGTCAGAACTGGCATGCACATTCTCTGAGTACCTGGACTGGTATGTTGTTTGGTCCAGCAGCCGTAAATGGATTGACCCTCTGCAGAGTTCTGATTACATCTGTTGCTGTCAACAGATAGTGGCTGTTCACCTGGAAGAGATGCAGGCTTGGTAGCTGA
Source organism: Hemibagrus wyckioides (assembly GCF_019097595.1). Taxonomy (NCBI): domain Eukaryota; kingdom Metazoa; phylum Chordata; class Actinopteri; order Siluriformes; family Bagridae; genus Hemibagrus; species Hemibagrus wyckioides. The sequence continues at coordinate 35,188,081 of NC_080715.1, read as the reverse complement.
TGTGTTGAGTGATGCATTGCTCAAAGCCAAATCATGAAGTGAAGCATCACTAGTTTCAGGTTGATTAGTGACTTTACTCCCATAGTGTTTGCTTTGTTAATTGTTCCTGGATCTTCTGTGACCATAGGTGACCTGCTCAGATGGCTGTTATGTCATCTTTTGTTTTAGTCATTAATCAGAAAGTATACCTCTGTATTTATGAGGGTTTCATCAGAACTCAATATGGTCTAGTGGTCAGGATTCCTTGTTCACACCCAAAGAATGCAGGTTTTGACCTATCCTCATTTCTAAGTCACTTTGGATAAAAACATCTGCTAAATGATTCAATAATACTGTAAATGATTCTTCTTGGCACATATATGGATGGGTTTGGTGTCAAGGCATCCTCAAGGTCACCATGGTGTGGAAGCTTCACAAGCTTCTCAAGGCCTTTAATTCACAACAACGTCAACAAGGAACAGCAATGGTTCAGCCACTACCATCAGATACATGTGGATTTAAAATGATGTGTAATTCTTTTTCCTTGTCATTTGCAGTGAACTATGGCACGGCAAAAGAGTTGCTACTGCTGGCTAGCTCTTCAGCTGAGCAGCAGAAATGGATCACTCGTCTTCTCAAGAGAATCCCACGCAAACCTCCTACCCAGAGTGCAGCAGCCCCTCAAGAGTCTCCAGTGGTGACACTGCCCTCACCGCTTCCCTCGCCCCATCTCTCTCCACGAAACTCACCCAAACTCACCTCCAGAGGAGCCATCAGAGTGCACAGCAGAGGCCCACCACCCAACAGCAAGCCCAGGTCAGTCTTCTTCCTATATGAGATGTAGAAAATGTATGTTAAAACACCCAATATACCTTAACTTCATCAACATTATTAGCAATAATAAACACTTTCAAAGCACATCTTTGGTATTTCTGTGTACATTTATTATTTGTTGTTTTACTGTTAGTCCTGTATTTTTGTGCTGTTGAAGCTTTGCCTCAAATTTTAATTATTAGAACATTAAACGATAATCTCCAACTATTATTAGAGTAATTGATTAATGCTTTGTAGCCATAGAGTAACTTCCCTCAGTTGTCTGGTTCTCTCTTCATGTTGTGTGGCTGTGATGTTTTAGTGTATTTTTCCACCCTTATGTTTTCCACAGGGTTTTGTTGAAACTACATGATAAGTCAGGGAGAGTTTTTAGCTTTATCTAACACCCAGGAGTACAGTATAGTGATCAGTATTTACGGTCCTGGGTGATCATGTCGGCATGCAGTAGTGAGGAATCTTATAGTAATTACCTTGATTTCTCCATTAATTACCAACTGCACTCATTTCATACTAATTCAAAATGATAGACAAGCTGTCGTGTTTATTGAAGCACACTGAATGATGTACAAATCAGTGCTACGACATCAACATTGCCATTCAACTGATAACGAAGAATAACCGATGAGCTTCAGTTGCATGGACGCTTTCATTAACCCGTTATTTACGTTTTTTCATTACTGATACACATGACATCCCCCTGTTTACTCATAGACATCTAATTTACATAAAAAAATGCCTTAGTTTATGTAAGTGATGTATCAGTAAGATGATAAACTGAATCTAGGTTCCAGTCTGAGGAAAGAAGTAAATGGTAAGAGAGGAAAAATTCGAAATTTATAGAAAATATTTTCCATTACCGAGCATATGACCACTTATAGATCATTACATTTACATTCACTTATAGAGCATTTCTCCATTTCATCAGTATTTCTGGAATATCTTGCATCACTTCATGCGTGTTTTGAGTTATGTCTTGTTGCATCATGCAGTTGTCCAGGTCCTGAGGCTGTAAAAGCTGACCCCAGCCGTCATGCTTTTTGCTGCTCCAAAGACATGCAGTTCTCTTTTCCTCTTCAGACATAGAGTTGTGTTTGAGCATGAAGACTACAAGTGCAGAAATCCCAGCAATTCCAGAAATCCATGAACGTTTTCCTTTTCTTTTAACTAAATGAATAAAAAATACAGTGAGGGAAAAAAGTATTTGATCCCCTGCTGATTTTGTTCGTTTGCCTACTGACAATGAAATGATCAGTCTGTAATTTTAATGGTAGGTGTATTTGAACAGTGAGAGGCAGAAGAACAACAAAAAAATCCAGAAAAACACATTTCAGAAAAGTTCTACATTGATTTGCATTTTAATGAGTGAAATAAGTATTTGATCCCCTATCAATCAGAAAGATTTCTGGCTCCCAGGTGTCTTTTATACAGGTAAGGAGCTCTTAATGCTCGGGGAGTGCTCTTAATCTCAGCTCGTTACCTGTATGAAAGACACCCTGTCCACAGAAGGAAGCAATCAATCAGATTCCAAACTCTCCATCATGGCCAAGACCAAAGAGGTGTCCATGGATGTCAGGGACAAGATTGTAGACCTACACAAGGCTGGAATGAGCTACAAGACCATCGCCAAGCAGCTTGGTGAGAAGGTGACAACAGTTTATTCCCGATTATTGCGATTATTCCAAATGGAAGAAACACAAAAGGACTGTCAATCTTCCTCGGTCTGGGGCTCCATGCAAGATCTCACCTCATGGAGTTTCAATCATCATGAGAATGGCGAGGAATCAGCCCAGAATTACACTGGAGGATTTTGTCAATGATCTCAAGGCAGCTGGGACCACAGTCACCAAGAAAACAATTGGTAACACACTACGCCATGAAAGACTGAAATCCAGTAGCGCCCGCAAGGTCCCCCTGCTAAAGAAAGCACATGTACAGGCTCATCTGAAGTTTGCCAGTGAACATCTGAATGATTCAGAGGTCATGTGGTCAAATGAGAGCAAAATCCAGCTCTTTGGCATCAACTCAACTCACCGTGTTTGGAGGAGGAGGAATGCTGCCTATGACTCCAAGAAGACCATCCCCACCGTTAAACATGGAGGTGGAAACATTATGCTTCGGGGGTGTTTTTCTGCTAAGGGGACAGGACAACCGCACCACATCAAAGGGACGATGGACGGAGCCATGTACCGTCAAATCTTGAGTGAGAACCTCCTTCCCTCAGCCAGGGCATTGAAAATGGGTCGTGGATGCAAAGAGGAGTGGGCCCAAATTCCTTGAGATGTGAGATGTGTGCAAACCTGGTGGCCAACTACAAGAAATGTCTGATGTCTGTGATTGCCAACAAGGGTTTGGCACCAAGTACTAAGTCATGTTTTGCAAAGGGGTCAAATACTTATTTCACTCAATAAAATGCAAATCAATGTATAACTTTTTTGAAATGTGTTTTTCTGGATTTTTTTGTTGTTATTCTGTCTCTCACTGTTCAGATAAACCTACCATTAATATTACAGACTGATCATTTCTTTGTCAGTGGGCAAACGTACAAAATCAGCAGGGGACCAAATACTTTTTTCCCCCTCACTGTAGTTATAGTAAATAGTTACTTCTACACATAGCAGCAGTCACTTGATGTGTAATCACCAGCAGCTGTAGAGTATTTCATGTTAAAGCTTAAATCCAAGGTGAACTGCTTTTTCCTTTCTCTACAGTATTAGCTCCTAATGTCATGCATCTGCTTAATAACACTTGGCTGGATGCTTCATCTTCACAGAAAAAAATATGCAGCAGATTTTCATCTCACCTTATTAAGCCAACATCTAATATTTACCTTCTAATGTAGAGTCATATTTTCTTTAAACTCCAAATGTGCAAATTTCACGTGTATCTATATCTTTAAAAAGGAATCTGAATCATTTAGCAAATTTACAGGTAGAAAAAGAACCAGGAATAATTACAACTGATTAAATTACTTTAGTTTTTATAAAAGTTTGTGTTATTTATGGTAAACTGGAGAGATGGTAGTTTTTACATTTAAATTATTTATACAGATATCAGAGATCAATACACCGACCAGGCATAACATTATGACCACCTGCCTAATATTGTGTTGGTCCCCCTTTTGCTGCCAAAACAGTCCTGACCCATCATGCACTGTGTATTCTGACACCTTTCTATCAGAACCAACATTAACTTCTTCACCAATCTGAGCAACAGTAGCTCGTCTGTTGGATCGGATCACACGGGCCAGCCTTCACTCCCCACGTGCATCAATGAGCCTTGGCCGCCTATGACCCTGTCGCCGGTTCACCACTGTTCCTTCCTTGGACCACTTTTGATAGATACTGACCACTGCAGACCAGGAACACCCCACAAGAGCTGCAGTTTTGGAGATGCTCTGATCCAGTCGTCTAGCCATCACAATTTGGCCCTTCATCAAACTCGCTCAAATCCTTACACTTGCCCATTTTTCCTGTTTCTAACACATCAACTTTGAGGACAAAATGTTCACTTGCTGCTTAATATATCCCACCCACTAACAGGTGCCATGATGAGGAGATCATCAGTGTTATTCACTTCACCTGTCACTGCTCATAATGTTATGGCTGACCGGTGTAAGACAAATTCAAATTCAAATTTTATTCATCACATACAAAATCACACACAGTATGACATGTAGTGAAATGCTTTTTATGACTGTCTTACATTTGAAGAAAGAAAAGAGTAAAAATTAAAGTATGTGGACATGAAAAGTAAAGGGATATAGTTAAAAATATATAGAGAAAAATAGGGAAAATTAAATGTAGAAATTAAAGACAAAATCAAGTAACTGTGATCCGATGTGAATTTTTAAAATTAAAATCGATTTTTTCTCCTGATGTGTACAGATGTTTTGCCCTGAAAGTCAATCACCATCATTTCTGTATACATCCAAATTGGAACACATTTATCCAAACTATTAACACAACGATTGTTAGATTGTAAAAGAAAAAATTTTTTGGATGATTTTGAATCGGTGCCATTTGATTCACTCTCTGTGCTGCAAACCTCCTTATAGCTCTGGCCCCATGCTCCGAATCATTCTCCACTGACCTCTGACTCCACTGACCTTTCACCTTCACTCTGTGGCGCTGTGTATGTGTGTTTGGACAGTAAGTATGCTGCAAACTGCAGTGCCACCTGGCTGCTTGCTTGTCCATGTTGCCTGACGAACTGAATTCACTAACATCACCTGCAGACACTGGGCTGAGTAAAATTAATCCCAAAACATCTGTATTTATTCACTGGCTTAGTTTAAAACATCCTCTTTAAGCATCATTAAACCCATTGTATTAAAATAAAATAAACGACCTTCACTGAAAAACCCCACCCACACAGAGTATTAAATAAAAAGTAAATAAATAAAATGATAAAAATTCAGCAGCAGATTATTTAATGCAAGATAAAGAAAGGAGCTTTTCCATAACCCACGTTCCCCTGCTCCTGTTCCAGCGTGATAGAGTTTGACCTGAAGGCCTGGGGTTGGGCTCTTCATGATGATGATGATGATGATGATGATGATGATGATGATGATGAAGTGTTTGACTTCTGAAGATGTGGGAGACCGCAGGGTAACCACTGTGTCTCGTTAACCATGCGTTGGCTTACAGCTCGGTGTGTGTGTGTTCTCCTGTGGTGGGTTCAGACATGTGAAAGTGTCCTGTTAGAGATTGTGGAATACTAATAAGTTAATGGCATGGTTCATATAGAAGACAAAGGGATAATCCAGTGTATTTTAATGTAATGTACTGGAATTTTTTTTCTTAGTGCATTGACAAGAATTTCCAATTTCACTCGACATTTTCTTGAAAAAAGAGAAAAGTCAGGATGAGTGAAACTTAAAAAGTTCAACAGATCTCCAGGGGCAGTTATTAGGACGTCACTCATCACTTGTGTGGCTTATCTTTATAAACCTGTAGAATTAACCCTGAACAAACAAGAATAATAAAAAAAAATCTTAATAAAGTGTGAATAATTATAGAATTATATTTTCCTCTGTTGCTTCAGTTGCCTTAAATGTCACCAATCCTTCACAAAAGTCTTCTCTGTTTCATTCTCAGACCTTTGACATAAATGTTGTACTTACAGTTTGCACTACATTGGTGTGTGAAATATTATCATCTCCCCTGCCATTATGGCTGAATTTCAAACAAATAATTCAATTCGATTATATTTTATTTGTATAGGGCTTTTAACAAATGGACACTGTCTCAAAGCAGCTTTATAGAAATATAAGAAATATAGAACAAAAAGTTCAGATTTATTTTTCAGTTTATTTGTATATTTATAGATATACAAATATACAAACACATTTTTTTTTCTTCATTTTTTTAAATTAAAAAAATATATATTTTTTTACAATTATTTGTATTTATTTCTAATGAGTAAGCAGTTCTTGTCTGTGTCACACACTGTCTGGGTTACAGAGATCTGGATTATCCCTTTTAATCTGTTTTAATGTTAGTTTTGGGAGGTTTGGTTGTAGCAAAGCAAATTGTGTTTGTGTGTGTGTGTGTGTGTGAGAGAGAGAGAGGCATTTGATGCATGGTACATTAATTTCTAAGCCGCACTGCTTTCCTGCAGCATGCTTGAGTTGTTACTAATCCAGTCATAAAGCAGATCCTAAACAAATTCCTTCTGCTTTCACAGCTGATGGACACCGGACTGGACTCAGCATCACGTAGCAGGAAGGGTAGTCACATGGCCAATCTACACTCAACTGAAGATGTGCCTTTATATGAAAAATTTTACACCAATAATATTACAGTGTAAACGTCTTTCAGAGTATTAAGACATGATATGATGGTGTGTGTGTGTGTGTTTAGTCATAAAACACAATGTATTTGTATATTCAAGTATGATCTATGTCTCGAAGGGAAACACTCGTGCAGTTTGCTGGACATGTCCTGAAAAAATCCTGATATTGTAAGATGCACTCTGCTGCACAGATTTGCAACTGGAATCATGCAAAAAGCAGAATACGCCATGCTGAACATGCGATCCAAATGATTTTCTTTAACCATGATGTCTGTATGTAGTAGAATAAGAAGTAAAAAAAAGCCACTGACTAAATATTTAACCAGATTTTAATAGAATTAATAAATGGTAGAATTATGAGGTGGTTTTGTCATTTGTGTGTGTGTACACTGTATGCATGCCATGTTTTAAAAAAAAATGCTATAACTATGCAGAACTATTAAAATTCATTATATTTCTTCCTGAATTAATAATGATACAGATGACAGGAATTTAATTACCGCACAAAAACTGTCATTAAATAATCTACTTTGGGTGTGAAATTTTCTCCCTTTTTTCACTTCAGTGATCAGACTGGACTGGATACATAAACATCTGTGTGTTAATTTTAGACAGACAGACAGACAAACAGACAGACAGACAGACAGACAGACAGATAGATAGATAGATAGATAGATAGATAGATAGATAGATAGATAGATAGATAGATAGATAGATAGATAGATAGATAGATAGACAGACAGACAGACAGACAGACAGACTAAAATACTTTTCTTATGAACTGCAGTCTTGGTGTATATATAACATTATATCTATTATCTTGGTGATATAAATAACATTATACAGTCATGTCTAAGGGCAACTAAATAACAGGACTGAAGTTTTTACCTGGACTAGTTTTGGTCTCACATCCCACTGCCTGCTGCACTACACTCAATAGATGAAGATTGCTTTGCTTTATGAACTAGAAAACGCATTACTCCTACATTTAATATTAAATACTTAAAGATTTCTGTGAATTTAGACTTTCTAAACAGAGAATTATTTAAATTCTTCCCTAACAATAACATTCAGAGAGAGAGAGATGCACTAAAATGAATGGCGTGTGATGAGAAAACGAAAAAATGTGCAAACATCTGTGACATTTATTCCACTGATTCACAGTGAACATGTATAAGTCATAACAAAGCATACACACACACACACACACACACAAAGTGCACATTCCAAAATAGCATTTGCACCTGACCTTTCCATGTTATGAGAGCAAACAGGTGCCGTTCTATACTGAGACTCTGGAACATTATTTCCCTTCCTCACAGAGAGAGAGAGAGAGAGACTTATTATGACTCTTAATATGATATGGAATTTTAAAAAGATGCATATTCATATAAGAAATCTAGCCATGGGGGTCACATTCCAATGACTTCTGTGCCGGTCCCAAGCCCGGATAAATAGAGAGGGTTGTGTCAGAAAGGACATCCAGTGTAAAACATTGGCAAATTTAATCACACGAATCGTCAGTACTCCGAATTTCATACTGGATCGGTCGAGGCCTGGGTTAACAACGACCCAATTGGGCTACTGTTGGTCGAAGAAGTAGAGGAGGGAGGAGAGTGCGTAGACCTTGATGGTCTGTAAGAAGAAGAGGTCAAAGAAAACCAAGTGGTGGAAGCTGAAAAAGGAGGAATGTTGGGAAACTACAGCAGAAGTGATCAGGGAGACAGGAAGAAAGGAGACTTGGTGGTGGAAAGAGGAAGTTCAGGATAGTAATTCAGAGGAAGAGGTTAGCCAAGAAGAAGTGGGGCGTGGACAGGACTGAAGAGAATAGAGGAGGAGTTACAGTGCAGAGTGAAGAGGGAGGTGTCTAAGGCCAAGCAGAAAGCATATGACAAGTTGTACACTAGGTTAGACACTAGAGATGGAGAGAAGGACTTGTACAGGTTAGCTAGGCAGAGGGATCGAGATGGGAAGGATGTGCGGCAAGTTAGAGTTATTAAGGATAGAGATGGAAAGGTGCTCACAAGTGAGGAGAGTGTACGGAGGAGATGGAAGGAGTACTTTGAAGAGCTGATGAATGAGGAAAATGAGAGGGAAGAAAGAGTAGAAGGGGTGAACTCTGTGGAACAGAAAGTAGATAAGATTAGAAAGGATGAAGTCAGAAAGGCTTTGAAGAGGATGAAAAGTGGAAAGGCAGTTGGTCCTGACGACATCCCGGTGGAGGTCTGGAAGTGTCTAGGAGAGGCAGCAGTGGAATTTTTTAACTAGTTTGTTTAACAGGGTTTTAGAGAGGGAGAAGATGCCTGAGGAATGGAGAAGAAGTGTATTAGTGCCGATCTTTAAGAATAAGGGTGATGTGCAGAGATGCAGCAACTATAGGGGGATAGTTGATGAGCCATACAATGAAGCTATGGGAAAGAGTAGTGGAAGCTAGGTTAAGGAAGGTAGTGGAAATTTGTGAGCAGCAGTATGGCTTCATGCCCAGAAAGAGCACAACAGATGCAATGTTTGCTCTGAGAATGTTGATGGAGAAGTATAGGGATGGTCAGAGAGAGTTGCACTGTGTGTTTGTAGACTTGGAGAAAGCGTATGACAGGGTGCCAAGAGAAGAGCTGTGGTACTGTATGAGGAAGTCAGGAGTAGCAGAGAAGTATGTCAGAGTGGTGCAGGACATGTATGAGAGGAGCAGGACAGTGGTGAGGTGTGCTGTAGGTCAGACAGAAGAGTTCAAAGTGGAGGTGGGACTGCATCAGGGATCGGCTCTGAGCCCCTTCCTGTTTGCTATGGTGATGGACCAGTTGTCAGAGGAGGTCAGACAGGAGTCTCTTTGGACAATGATGTTTGCAGATGACACTGTGATCTGTAGTGAGAGCAGGGAGCAGGTGAAAGAAAAGCTGGAGAGGTGGAGGTTTGTGCTGGAGAGAAGAGGAATGAAAGTCAGTCGTAGTAAGACTGAGTACATGTGTGTGAATGAAAGGGAGGGAAGTGGAACAGTAAGATTACAGGGTGAAGAGGTGAAGAAGTGAGTTTAAGTACTTGGGGTCAACAGTCCAGAGTAATAGAGAGTGTGGGAAAGAGATAAAGTAGCGAGTGCAGGCAGGTTGGAATGGGTGGAGAAAGGTGTCGGGAGTTCTGTGTGATTTTTCAGCAATATGAAGAAAATTTCAGCAAGAATCAAGGGGAAGGTGTACAGGACAGTGACATGACTAGCCATGCTGTATGGTTTAGAGACAGTGTCACTGAGGAAGAGACAGGAGTCAGACCTGGAGGTAGCAGAGCTGAAGATGTTGAGGTTCTCTTTGGCAGTGACAAGGTTGGACAGGATTAGGAACGAGTACATTGGGGGACAAAGTTAGAGAGGCCAGATTAAGATGGTTTGGACATGTTCAGAGGAGGGAAAGTGAGTATATTGGTAGGAGAATGTTGGACATGGAGCTGCCAGGCAGGAGGCAAAGAGGAAGGCCAAAGAGGAGGTATATGGATGTAATAAATTAGGGTGTGACGCTAGTGGTTGCAAGTGTTGAGGATGCAGAGATAAGGATAGGTGGAGAGAGATGAATCGCTGTGGCAAATCCTGAAAGGATAAGCCAAAAGAAGAAGAAGAAGAAGAAAGTCATATAAGAAATATTTCTTAATTTAAACTGTGGTCATAATAAAGGTGGGAATGTTTGTTTTTCAGTCTTTTTGAGGCTAAAGCTTCTTATTTATTAAATCTCGAGACTTTAAAAATCATAATCAGAGAAATATCTCTTACAAATAAAATGACACTAGCGACTTTACGACTTCGCTAATGGACATCTGTCCATTTCTTACTTTTAATTTTTTAATAGTAAATAATAAATTTATAATAAATTGTAGATCTGATTCTAGAATAAATACAATAAAGAATCATCATAGAACTGTCATTTCTATACATTTCTACAGCACGCTTCTAAGCTGAAGGTTCAGAAGCAAGGTTTTACCAGTTGGTGGCGCCAGATTTTCATTCAAAGCCGATGGTGTGTCTTAGTTGATATTAAAGGAAAAATCCACCCTGAATGACTTACATGTCTATGTTTCTAATTCATCTGTGATCATTTATGAGTAATATCTGTTTTGTTTTAAAAATTTTAAGATGACTTTTTTTTGTTTAAACTCCTTTGATTGTCAAATCAGACCATTTTCACTTTGGTTAACATTTTCCTACATTACCCAGAATGCTTTTCAGCTTCCTGCTGACAGTGCAGTAGGATTTAGCTCTACCTCTCTACCTAAAGAGAGAGCTGCAGCAGTGCTTTGGTGCTTTATTGATTTATCCAGCTCTATTACACTAGAAATATTTTGTTGTGGAGATTTCCTACAAGAAGGTTAAGAAAACTACTCTACTCACAAAAAGTTAAGGAAATTTGGCTTTCAGGTGAAAATTCATGATGCACCTAAAATGCACTATAAACTATACACTTTTGAATGCACATGTCCAACTGTTCAGTGTTTCAGTACTTTTTGCATAACTTGCTGTTCTCTAACAAGGTGCTTAACGGCAAAATTCACAACTGGTGTTTGATCCATGAATCGACCAATAAATTTTCTGGTTGAATTAGAATTGGTATTTAAACAGTCTCTTCATCATGCTGTTCACATTTTGACATCATGAGACCAAGACCACACCTAACAATTGATCAACAGTACCTCGCCATTGTGAGGCTTCAAACAGGATGTTCTCAGAGGGAAGTGGCCACTGAGCTTAGAGTGTCACAGAGTGTCATCAGCAGGTTGCGACAGAGATACAGAGACTGGAAGAGTCACAGAAAGGCATAGAAGTGGACGTCCTTTGGCCACATCCCACGCTGATGACCGCTTCATTGTGAACAGTGCCCTGTGGAACCGGATGATGAATGCCACTCAACTCCAGGCACATTTAAAGGAGGTGAGAGGCACCCAAGTGTCACATCAGACCATTCGAAACCATTTACATCAGCATGGTCTGCGTGCTAGACGACCTGCAAGGGTACCTGACCACACCACCAGGCACAGGCACCACCAGGGAGCATTTACGCTGGACGAGGGACCAGTGGGCCTCAGTGCTGTTCTCTGATGAATGTCGATTCATGTTGCGCAGAAATGATGGCCACCAATGATGTTGGAGACGTCAAGGAGAGCGCTATGCATCAGCCACTGTTGTGGTGGTGTTACAGTCTGGGCAGGTGTGTCTACTCAATACAGAAATGCCCTACATCTTGTGAATGGTACAGTGACAAGCCAATACTACCTGAATAACATCATTAATCCAGTCATTGTGCCCCTGCATGAACAACACTGGCCTAATTTCATCTTCATGGACGACAATGCTCCAGCTCATCGAGGTTGCATCATTAGGGAACGACTGCTGGAGGCTCAAATGGAGTGGCCTGCACTTTCTCCAGACCTGAATCCCATAAAAAACCTATGGGATCAGCTGAGTCGCCGTGTAGAGGCTCATAACCCTGCACCCCAGAACCTCAATGAACTGAGGGCCGCCCTTCAAGAAGAGTGGAATGCCATGCCTCAGCAGACAATAAGTCAACAAATTATTGAGACATTGACATTTTTTGTTGTGGTATACCCACCACTGTTGTTGGCTTTTAATAAATTGTTTGAGATGAGGAAATCACCATTGCATGCTTCTACTTAAATGCCCTACTTTCATGATATAATATCACTGTAGCGTGAGCTTTTTACATTTTCCATAAATTTCACCAAAAAGCCAAATATCCTTAACTTTTTGTGAGTAGTGTATGTGTATATACACCGGTCAGCCATAACATTATGAGCAGTGACAGGTGAAATGAATAAGACTGATGATCTCCTCATCATGGTACCTGTTAGTGGGCGGGATATATTAGGCAGCAAATGAACTTTTTGTCCTCAAAGTTGATGTGTTAGAAGCAGGAAAAATGGACAAGTGTAAGGATTTGAGCGAGTTTGGCGAAGGGCCAAATTGTGATGGCTAGACGTCTGGATCAGAGCATCTCCAAAACTGCAGCTCTTGTGGGGTGTTCCCGGTCTGCAGTGGTCAGTATCTATCAAAAGTGGTCTAAAAAGGAACAGTGGTGAACCGGCAACAGGGTCATGGGTGGCCAAGGCTTACTGATGCATGGGTAGTGAAGGTTAGTGGGGAGACAAGCTACTGTTGCTCAAATTGCTGAAAAAGTTAATGCTGGTTCTGATAAAAAGGTGTCAGAATACACAGTGCATGATGGGTCAGGGCTGACGAACACAATATTAGGCAGGTGGTATACATATATATATATATATATATATATATATATATATATATATATATATATATATATATATATATATATATACACATATATATATATATATATATATATATATATATATATATATATATATATATGAGGGAGAGAGAGAGAGCGAGAACGAGAGAGAGAGAAATATGTGTGTGAGAGATTTACATCTTTTTACAGCCAGCCAATTCCTTTGGTAGGTTACTTATGAAAATGAAACCATGCCCTGAGTCCTGACAGATGAATGGGCAGAAAATGCTCTCCTGACTTTTACTGATTTGTCCTTGTGTAAATTCTTCTCATTCAACCTTCTTTCCTCATTCCATCATCTTTTCCCTTCTTTGGTAGTCTAATACTGTTCCTGCCATTGTGTAAGTTACATGAGCGTACTTTTACTTTGGCAGTGTGCAGCTCTCTCTTTCTCTCTCACACACACACACACACACATGATGGACAGGAGTTAAACAGAACTGTAATGACAGCATGGCTTAGTGCTTCTCCTTTTAACACACACCATCGCTTACTAATGAGACTCCATTATACCAGCACGACATCTCCTGAACTCAGAAACCAACAAGCTTCTCTAATATTCATATTATTTGAATGTACAGTAAATAATTTCCATATCATGGATGGTCCAAATACAGTGCCTGTAGTGTGTACACTTTCCTGTATGCATACACTTTTCTGTATGCTTCATGACAAAATTGAGACTCATCCACTTAGTCAGCTTCTGTAAACCATTATACTTAACCCTGACCAACAATGACAACCATTCACGTCACAAATCTTGGCCATTTTACTGTGGAAATAATTCTCTCTCTATCTCTCTCTCTGTTTGTCTCTGTCTCTCTCTGTCTCTCTCTCTCTCTCTCTCTCTCTCTCTCTCATACACACACACACACTTTGTGCAGCAAAAGACAGAAAAGCAAACTTATGATCTGTGGACATATTGGAACTATAATATACGTGTTTAATCACGAGAAATGGTAGTTGCATCACATGGCATCCAGACCACCTCGTTATCTTCTGCCACTTTGTGTCCTGTCTGTCTATCTGCTTTATGGGCACATCAATAGCCTTTATGTGAAGCCCAGACAGTGCTGATTTGGAGACAAACTGTGATCCGTGTTAAAGGAAACAAAAGACCTTCCTGGAACTGTGCCATTTCCCAGTTTGTGGATTTCGTATCAGAGCAGAAGGATAGTCTGTGATTAAACACATACATGATTTGTAGTGTGATAATCCTGTGTAGGGTCACTGGTGTGCCTGGAAAATAGAATATTTAATGCTTAGGAGGCTACAATGTGCTTTTCAGTGATTAATATTTAATGCATTGGTGTTCAGATCAATAAACATGATCAGCGTTAAATGGAGATAAATACCAATGCTTCTCTTTGAGGTTTCTTACCATTACTGCCAATTTTACATGTGAAGAATGAATGCTACATAATAAAAACAACACTTTTAGCCATTTATAGATGTTCAATATTGCAGAGCAACTTCAAATATGCAGCTTGTCATGTTACAGAGAATCCATGAAGCCCTTCATCTTTTTTATGGAAGAGAAATTAGTTAAAAATCACTGTTAAATCACTGCTCCAGTCATAGTAATCACTGTTGCTATAGAAACGATAACATATTAGATTGAGTACATATTTTTATAAACCTGCGATTTGGAGCTTCACAGAAAAATGTTCGTTCTAAATCAGACTTCATGTATAACATTACACACTTAGTACCTAGAGATGTCCAGAACTACTGGCCCCATATTAATCCTCCATAGTGAGTTTCGAACCTCCTTCTCTTTTAAGAACATTGAAGCTTTTAGCCTCAACCCACTTACTGCTACTGTGAATATCTTATCACATAAATAACACACTGTCACTTTACTGTGTGTATAATAATTACTTTGAGCAAACAGTCTCAAAAAGAACAGGCCTGAGCAATGCCTAAGTCATTGAAGCGTTATTCTTCTATGGGAGCGCTACCTCAAAGCTGGCCTTTTTAAATAACTGTAGAGACTACAGTAGAGACTAAGCCACAAATAATGGCTCCCTGGTTAAATGCACGGAATTCCTCTATACTGTAAATGCACTAGAACAGATTTGGTATTCACGGTGCTCGGTATGTTTCATTTAAGTTTCAAGCTAAGCCTTTGTGTGGGAGTTATGTTAATTTGTTTCTTCACAGAAAGCTAGCGAAAGGGTTTCCTGCTTTAGCTGCTTATTTAAATATGCATTACATCATCTCTCACAGACCTCATCACAGAATATGACAAATAAAAGCCACATGAGCAGAACAACCAAATAAATTCCTACTGATCAATAAGAGCAAATGCACTATATTTTAACGAAATGAAAATTTCATTGCCTGAAATACTCAGACATTTGGCTGAATCCCAAATGCACTGTTTATGAACTAGTGGCAGGTATAAAATAATTTATACCTGCCATAAATTCCAATCTCAGGTCACTGAGCTGGCCCTTGGACAAAGCCATTCAGTGGATGGAGGATCACGTGACAGCAATCACTGCTACAGGCATCTCTCATTTCCCTTACTCTCTCACTCTCTCACTATCCTACTCTTTCCTCCTACTTGATCCCAGCTTCCCAGCACTGAGGTACGGTTCCCTTCAAACCAGCCCTTTAAACCTGTTTACCTCCCAGCTGTTCCTCCTGCAGCTTCTCCTTCACGTCTGACATCTTCACTGTCTTTGTCTCTAAAAATGTAAAACCTTCTGCCAGGAATTTGCAGGATCAACATTCCCGTATAGAAGCAGGAACGCTGCTGATCCTGATCCCTGATGCACTACAGGCCTTCCTAATTGAGCATAAACACACCATGTGTCAGTGTGAGTATACAAGACAGTACACACCAGGCCTTGTGTCTCAGGGTTTAACTAGACCCCCATCTATAAAAGACTGGTTTAATGCAGGGCATTGGGACATGCACCACTGGTGAAGGTGAGGTGAGTGCATAGGGATGTTGGTGCTAGTCATTATTGAATTATGGGGAAAAAGCATATAGTGGAAGCAGTGGTTGGTACTCGCCTCACAAATTCTTGGGACAAATTGGCCAGGGTTTCAGGCATTAGCAAGAGAAATGTTTGTGGATAATTCCTACAGCAGTGGCTTGATTGGGGAGGCAATGCCAGGGCCGTCAGCATCAGGTCAGGGATTCCCCTTAGGGATTTCCCCTTGGATCAGCCATGCGATTAGACCCTGAGGCACACCTTCGACTGAGTAGTACTTGGTTATTTAGTGAAATATTGAGTGGTGCAGGATACTTAAATTAAAGCTAAAGAATACACAGCCCAGCTCTTGACAGCTCAACACAATCATATTGCTTGGGCCGAGATTAAACATCTCATGACCTATTTCTACAGACCGGCATTCATGGTGATGTTTAATCAAGGTCCCATATGAAAGTTCTGTTCATTGGGCCATAAGAAATGTGCATCAAAAGCAGGACATCAGTCTTCCATGCTATCTCTTGTAGTCTGGATAAGAAGAGTTCCAGACTGACCAGGGTTTATGTTCGTGTTTATGCCACTATGTGAGCTCTACAATTATATACTGGGATTAAATGGACTGGCACCAGTGTTTATCATCTGCAAACTGGTGGAGATGTTTAATCAGACACCAAAAACATGATTCCTTCATTTGTTCACAGTTTCGAGAAACATTGGCTCAAGCACCTGTGATTGATTGGTGGTGTGGTGGGGGTATCTGCAACAGGATGGAGAGGAGGTGGTTCAAACCGTTAGGTAGTTTGTGATACTTCTCACCTTTGTCTGATTATTATGTTAAGGTTGTTATTGCAGACCATAAGATTCAGAGCCAACAGGCTAAAAATGTATCGTGAGCTATTTTAGCTAGTAAAGGAAATCTCCAGAAACTCCTGAAACTCATTAAATATTAATTAAAAAATTAAACTGAAATATCTGTGATTCACTAAAATTTTGATGGTGTTTCATTTGTTGGTTGATTTATTATTTCTTTCACGTTAGCAGTGAGGACTAAATCATTCTGGCACCACCTTCAATAGTCAAAGTTGATTGAGAATTTTATTTAAAAAATTAGAAAGGTGTACTATATGTACATACCTCACTACTTTGAGCTGGATTTCTATTATTTAACTGCATTTATCCAAACCTGTATATGATTATTATTCTACTAAAATGAATTGATTTTCAATAGATTATAAGAAGGAAAATCAGATCTCCATCAGTCAAAGTGAGTCTAGCCAGTAGGACTGACATCAATATTACATTGCATTATGGGATTGATTACAGAATGTGTGAAATATATATATATAATAAAATCTATATTTTAGATTTTATGTATATGATTGGATTGAAAATCTCTCAGTGGTGATTACAGCTCTAGGTTAAATAATATGCCCACAGACTGCAACAAAACAGATTTTCTAACTAGATCATTTCTCATGCTTTCAGTCGATCCGTAGCTCAGCTCTAAACAATAATGAAGCTTCGGAGTTCATAGTGTGATGTTAATGATGCAGTGATTCAGACCTGCAATGCAATTTAACACCCAAACCCGTAACTGAAAGAAGACAACTGCTACTGAATTCACAGCTATTATCTGAGATGATCTGTAAAAACACACACACTTTATTATATTATATTATATTATATTATATTATATTATATTATATTATATTATATTATATTATATTATATTATATTATATTATATTATATTAGAGAGAAGGCAGAAAGATACATAAGTAAAAAAAAACAATCTCACAAACACCATCTGCTCTTATAAATGAATAGAGGTGAATTAATCTAATTTCCATCTCAATTAAAATTACAATTCAGGAAGACATTCTGAAATGTATTTTATTAAGCTGCAGAAATGAATGCTTGTGCCTCTCTATAACCTTTTCTAACTTTTTTTTTAGATTTTTAGATTCCACAATCTATATCTGTATTTACATAATTAGTATCAATTGATCGTAGATACAGTGGGCTGAAGTAATAATCTTTGCCATCAATATGTTCTCTCCGTGTTCACATGGGATTGATTTGATTGCAGATTCCTTCACAGCTCAGTGGCACAACAGTATTCAGTTGTACACTATGACTATTTTGCAACTACAACTAGAAGAAAAAGATGAATTTTCACATTGTTTTCACTCTCTGGCCAGTGAACTAGTCTCTCTTCAGTGGTTAGTGAACTGACAACATGGCGTACTAAAAGAAGAGTTTATTCTCCGCAGACAAATACAGAGGTCTCTTCTTGAGTCTGTGGTGCGAGTCAGAAGTGGTAACATGAATAAGCATGAAACAAAACATAACCACGACGTTATCCACGACGGCGCCAGTGAAGTCGGCTTACCTCACGACAGCTCTGACCACACATTTTCTGCGCTTTTCACCACTTTTTTCTGTTCCACCCTGGACACTTATGCTCATTCTATTTAATTTTATTTTATTGTATATTTATAATACAGACAGTTGTTAAAAAGCGTCTCGCTGCATGTACCGTGTATGATTATGTTTGTGACTAATACAATTTAAATTTTTTTATAAGATATAGTCATCAAGTAATCAAAAATAGTTAAGTATTATAAGTTTGTATTGTTTTTATTATTCAGTCAGGTTTATCTTGGAATTTTATAAGGAATAAAACATACCTAACTGGAGTTTTACATATTTAACTGTTTCTATCTTCTTCACTTGCACTTACAAGGCAGACATTTTCAGGCATGTATTCTATAAAAAAATGTAAATAAGCTTGTGACTTAAACATCAGTGATCTTCATAACTGACACTGGGAAGGCAGTGAACCTCCCAAATCCCTTATCTGAAAATCCCTTCACACACGTAACTAATGCATGTTCCACCTATTAAAGTGTCCCAAAAGCATGCTTGTGCACTGTTACACTATTCCACTGAGAAAGGCCAGTAATCCATTACCGAGAGTCCAGCACCTGCACCACTTATGGCCCCTCCTCCAATCCTTCCATCACTCATGGCCAATTTTGTTAATTAAACATTTCCTGATTTATCAGGTGTGCAGGAAAAGCAATAGCAGGCAGCAGGGAGTGTGAAATGTGGCCACAATAATGACTCGCAAAGCAAAGCACAAGTGAAGCGTTGCATGAAGAGCTGTATTCAGACACGCGAACAGAGCATCAGGCGAGGACATCTCGAGATTAAAGAGGGTTGTTTACGCACTTTTATGGTTCCAAGTGTGCATCCGAATGACCTTGTAGAAAGGCTTATTACTCCTTACACCAGTGAGCTACATAGGGTTGAAATAATGGCGTCACCTCTAATCACCCTTGAAGCATTCTTGGCTGTAACTCCTTATAGTTCCAGTACAATTTTTTTTAAAGAAACTCTTCCAGCCTCAGAAAGTCAGAGGTCACATGATTTCCTTGATGGTTTGCCTGATTTCTATCTTTCCCCCTATGTACAGAACAAGAGCGCTGGCTAAGCTGCTAATTAGACACCATGTTAATTAGCTGGCTGGTAAATAACTAACATAATCATTAGTAAGCTTCATGTTCATCAACTGTTATGTCAACCTTTTCATAGCTTTTATTATTATTGCAACATACATTTCTATGTTAGAACAGAATGGCTCATTAAATAATTCCAATACGAACACAGATCATCAGAGAAAACACACACACACACACACACACACAAGCCAAACATGATGTCAGTCGTTAAGAGATGGACAATAGTGAGTCCTGCTTGGACAAAAAAGAGGAACTGGCGCCAAAAAGGGAATATAAATATGTAGGTTGGGAACCAGACACAATACGACAGGTAGTGAAATGCTTTATAAACTAATAATAATAATAATAATAATAATAATAATTATTATTATTATTATTATTATTATTATTATTATTATTATTATTATTATTATCAGCATCATAATAATCATAATAATAATAATATAAAAATAAAAATATATTAAGAATTGAATTTCAATAAAATTACAATCAAAATAGAATTTACTCTACAGCTTGGAAAGGGAAGAATGTAGATATGAATAAAGATCAGTGGTGGAACGGTATGACTATTATGTGCTATAAAGTGCAAATGCACGCAATTATCATGGAATATACTGTGCTTAGTGCAATATATATGTAGAAATGTTCAGTAGAGGTAGTCTACTAAATCCCGGGTTTGGTGAAAAAACATGTGTGGAGAAGTGATGAAAATAAAATACTTTTACTTTTTACTCTTACACAAGTTCAATTCAACACTTAACAATAGACATTGTTGCACAGCAGCTTTATAATTATATTTTATATATATATATATATATATATATATATATATATATATATATATATATATATATATATATTTGCATTTTGTTTTATTTGAGTTATTAAAGCTCTGCAAATACTGCATGATCTTGGGTTATTTTGATGTGTTCTCATTTCCTTTAAATATACACTCAATAACAATAGTTATATTTTGAATTTAAGAGAAATATTATCAGCAGTTCACAAAAAAATGAAACAAAACTGTTCATCTCACCAATACAAGCCAGAGGTGGTGATGAGGAAAAACTCCCTGAGGAAGAAAACCTTGAGAGGATCCAGACACAAAAGAGAACCTCATCCTCAACTGGGTGACATCAGTGTGTGTGATTATCTATCTACTTTCTTTCTACACTATATTGTCAAGTGCAATTCTGCAACCAGGAGCTTTTTAACAACTTGTGACTATGGGCATGATTTCATTTTAGCTTTAACAAATTTCTTCCTGCCGAAGCGATCAACATTCATCGATGGTGACCCGAATGCAAAACAGACGACAGCTACAGCATTTTGAAGCCGATGTCATGATCTCCAAGTGGGACCATCCACATCAATCCCATGTATCTCTACCTGTTATATAAATCCACTGCAATCCACTGCATTCCAATCGCCTGTTCATCAGTTCGTCCACAGGAACGGTTGGTGCAGAGTATGTAATGGATATTACATTTACAGCATTTGGCAGATGCCGTTATTCAGAGCGACATACAAAAAGCACTTTGAAGTCTCCATCAATGAATACATCAATACTGGTTCACTAGGACGTCTAGGGGAAGTTCATTCCACCACCTAGGTGCTAAAACAGTCTCGAGGAGTACCTACCCTGTACCCTCAGAGATGGTGAGTCCAGTCGAGCAGTGCTACTTTAAAAGTCTACACACAAAACAACTACTGATGTAGAAAAATTAAACCAAGATGAATCAAGTCTGAACTTTTTCCATTCTCAATGTGAAAGTACAAAGAATAAACATTTAAAAATAAAAAAAATTACAATAACTTGGCTGCATAAGTAAACACACTCTTTTATAATTGGGGGTGTGGCTGGATTCAGAATAAACCCCATCACATTCAATTCCATGTTTAAAATTGATCTTCAGTGAAGTGATTCTAATTAACCTTCACTAAAGATCAGTAGGTGCGTTTACATGGACACTTTTTAATCAGATCGGACTAAATTCAATCAGATTGACGAATCAGATCGCAGCGTTTACATGAACGCGGTATAATCAGATTGTTATGCGCGTTTACATGACAAGATTAGAAACAGATTAGATCTTTTGACGTGCACAGTCCATGAAAACAGGATTCCCGCCGTTTTGCTTAGCGCCCGCCATTTTACCTACGACAACATCCGTACGTCATACGTCATTCTTGTGTCATTGCACAGAACTTTCGAAGAACATATTCCATCCGATTAAGTGTTTACATGTCCTCTTGATCAGATTAAAAATGGTTTAAACTACCCCTTACCATCCAATTGAAATTTTAATCGGATGGTAAGGGATGGCAAATTCCATCCGATTGACGTGTTTACATGACACTTTTTTAATCTGATTGTGCTTCTAGTCCTGTTACGATCGGATTACAAGTGTCCATGTAAACGCACCTAGTGTTTTCTTAAGGATCTTCTTGATATCATCTGACTGCTGAAGCCTACACTGCAAGCACGGTGTCTCATTTGTTGAAAGGTATCGATCAGGAGAGGAGTATAAAAGAATTTCCAATACATTAGATGTACCGTGGAACCCAGAAAAATCCATCATCATAAAAAAATAAAGAAACTGAAGCACAACAGTGACATTGAGAAGAACAGGACATCCTTCCAAAATGAATAAAAGGAAAAGACAAAAACTTACCAGGGAGGCTGCCAAGAGACCTACAGCAAAATTAAACGGCTGCAGGAACATCTGACACGTACTGATTACTCTCTGCATGGGATGACAATCTCTCATATTCTTCACGTCTTAGCTACGGGGTAGATGGAAACATCCAAGCTGAAATAAATCACCCCAAACCACAAAAATGGTCTTTTCCAAAACCAATTCCATACTTATGTTTGGTACCAAACATATTCAATTCAATTCAATTTATTTGTACAATGCTTTTGACAATGGACATTGTCTCAAAGCAGCTTTACAGAAGTATAGCAATTTATAAATTATAAAGTTTAAAGCTACTATTTATCCCTAACATTTATGAGCAAGCCTGAGGTGATGGTGGCGAGGAAAAACTACCTGAGATGATCTGAGGAAGAAACCTTGAAAGGAACCAGGCTCAGAAGTGAACTTCATCCTCATCTAGGTTACACTGGACAGTTAATAATGTAAATGTAAATAATGTCCTTTCTTATAACAGTTTATAGTTATGAAGAATTGTGCAACCAAGAACTTCTGTGGAGCTAATAGGTTCTGAGTTCATTAAAAACTAATTCCTTGACAGATGCAATGGCAGTTCAGAGATGGCATGATCGTTTCCAAGTGGTTCTATCAACAGCAGTCCCCTGGGTCACAGGCTGTCCATGCAAATCTACCCCCAGCTGCAGTGAGCACCACCAAGACACAAAACTCCAACCAGTGGTAGAGCATCTGGATGGATCAGGCAGGTCCGGAAAGAAGAAGTGGTCACACTGGAAAATCTGCAAAGGGCAGGACAACTCCATATTACATTTATGTGCATCTAAAGGCAGGCATCCCAAAATGTTTGGCAACATAGTGTATTTGTTATTCACAGTTCTTTCACGTTTCATCCTTATATCATAAAACCCATATATCATACATCATAAACCTTGCCATTTTACCAGAGGTGTGTAGTCTTTTTATATCCAATGTGTATACACAGTACATGTTAGGATATTAGGTACACCTGTACATCCATGCAGTTATGTAATCAGCCAATCACGTGACAGCAACACAATGCATAAAATCATGCAGGTACATGTCAAGAGCTTTAGTTCATTTTCACGTCAAACATCAGAATGAGGAAATAGTCTGATCTCGGTTACTTTGATTGTGGCAAAGGGCTGGTTTGAATATTTCTCTATAAACTTGTGTTCTCTATAAACTAGTGTGTGAATTTCTCAGGAGATCTGAAGTTCCTGAAATACTCAAACCAGCATATCTGGGACTAACATCCACAACATGATTACTTATTATCATTTTGATGTTTGATGTTAACTGCATTTTGAGGCTAGTTTCAGGTCTCTGTAGTTTCTGAGATGTTACTGTTGGGCTGAAAATGTTGCTGAAACCTGACCAACACACCAGCTTTAATCCAACACAGTTAAAAAAAATGTTACTATAGGCAATTCAATCATTTGAATATAACATCTCATTAAAAAGGACAGATTTTCACTGTTTTTGTTGTCCTTCATGTTTGTATTTCTCACTCCACCCCCACAACCTTGTAACTTAATAAGCAAGTTGATTGATTGGGAAATAATGATGTCAGAATCACTGAAATCAACCTCATCTTCTCCCATGATTTTTTGTGCTTGTTCCTACAGGATCCTATTGAGCAACCTCAGTTCTTCTTGTTACTCTTCTTTTTTGACCCGAGGCACAAAAGCACAACCTCAGACTTTCCAGTGTTAGATTCATCACAATCTCTATCATAATCTATTGACTTGGTGTGAGTATTTTTTGTCTGTGGATCCATTTCAGATCTCAATTTGGTTCATTTTATCGAGGCTGGATGTCAAAAGGTTTCTGATTATTTCTCACATTGGATTCTTTGGTGCTTTTGAATCATTAAGATTCTCCTTCACAATCCTCAAGTCTGTCCTTGACTGACTGGTCAGCACAAGCTGGCTCAGCCCAGACACATTAACATTAATATATTGCTCTCATTTGTCCATTAATAACTCGAACATCTTTATATGTAAGTTTTAGGCTTATCTGAGCTCTTTTTTAGACAGATGATGCAATCTATAAGAAAGTTCTTGTGGAATGACCTCAGAGCTTTACTGACTCAGCAATATGCTTTTCAAGACACATTATTAATAGCTATAAAATTTATACAGACTGTAATCTTTTATTTAATCCATAAAACAAGGGTGAGTTAACCTGTAAAATCTGTTTTCTGATGTATGTTGTGTGTGCTGTAATCTAGGCAAAAGTATTCACTTCTTTAGAGAGTGATACAAGATAAAATACATAGACTTAAGATTAAAACAAGATCAGGGATAAGAGCGATATGGTCTTGGTGGTCTGTGAGTGAGCTTGTTATTAATGTATAATTTAAAAGTCCCTAACAAAGCTATTAGGTAGCAGATGATCAAGTAAATTGTTCAGGGAATCCTTCATCTCTACGCATTGTGCCATTTGTACATTTGCTACTTCTCACAGCTGAATTCTAAGGACCTGATGTGAACACGGGATAAATTTACTCTGAGTTGCTAGCTTACTAAGTACGAAGGTCAACTTAAAATATACACAGATAATTACAGACATGCAATTACTTAGAAGACACACAGTTGCTAACTAGCTCTTCAGTTGCTATGCAGAATCTTCCAGAAACCTCCATCACCATCATCACATAAGACGCTGCTGGTGCGAGGCATTGCTGTATTACATTTTTTACCATCTCAATATAACTTTGTTATTATATATATATATATATATATATATATATATATATATATATATATATATATATATATATCCAATAATGGCAAATTAATTATTTTCTGAATAATGTTAATATTTCAAACTATCTCTAGCACATCTACTTTTTCTTATTTGCTAAAAAGTAAAATTTGTTTGAGAAAAATCAGCTTCCAAAGCCGCAATTCAGATGTTTTTGACTATGTTACTGACTATATTTGCTTTTGAGCCAACAGGAAGACCTGATTGTTATCTCTTATAGTTGTGATTTTTACTTTATTTAACATCATTATAACAGTGTTATCTGTATCGTGATCTCAGCATGGCACATAACCACCATCCTCTTACTGGAATAATAAAACTACAGCACCAACCAGTACATGAGCATCAAAACATCACTAATATTTCATGTATTTCAAGCTGGGGTTTAACTTTAAACCTCTTTGCCAGCACACTGACGTTTCATTCTGCCAGCAACTTGTGGAACATTTGATCAGTATAAAGAAAAGAATGATGTTCTGTCTGTGAGTCTGATCTAAAATAAGTGTGTTGGCTTTCAGTGTTTTCCCCTCTGTTAGATAACCTTACACAGAATTTTACTGGTTGAAGATCAAATTTGAGCTGCTTTTTAGATGAACAAGCACTGCTTCAAGTCAGATGCTCCAATCTCAGACAGCAGAAATTACATTAACTTTGAAGATACAAACACTTCTGTGGAAAAAAACTGAAATCCTTATGAAACACTACAAATTCTTAAAGTCCTGAGTGTCTACTTTCATATAAGCTGAACATGAGTGGAATATGTAAAGACACTCAATCATCAGTGTGGACACAAAAAACAGGCCTCTGGTATACAAAAACTGACTAGAATTTCTTTCTCAAGTGCTTTATCGCAGGCTAAAGGTTAAATTATAGGAAAGGGTTTTTATATTCTATATCTATAACACAACATATTGTATATATGAAGGTGAAAACAGAAGACATAAGAGTTAGGTTTTAAGAAAACAGTCCGGGATAAGGGGGTGGGCATCTGGGCCTCTTCTCAGACAAGCAGGAGAGAGAGAGAGAGAGAGCAGCAATCTTCTTTTTATAAACACTTCCTGGCTTTTTTTTCCCCTCTCCCTGGTTCTGAAAGGTCGGTCTTGATTAGTGTTATTATTTTTTTCCTCCCTTATTTAACCACAGGCTTAGTCAGCCGCTTCAAGGAAGGAAAAGTAGTGAAAAGGAGGCGAAAAAGCACTTCATCTTCTCACCTGTAATGAGGAAAGTGTGCTTGTTTTAATAACGCTTCTCGGAATTTTTTAATACCAAGCACTGCAGTCTGCAACCTTTGCCATGCTCTCTCGCTCTCTCTCTCTCTCTCTCTCTCTCTCTCTCTCTCTCTCGCAGTCTCTTTGGAAACTGACGGAAGGTAGACGGGTTTCATAAATGCCGTCATTATCCGCCGACTCACTCTTTTAAATGAGAGCGGGTTGCCATTGTCTCGGCGCGCGGTCACGTGTGCGCGCTCCTTTCAGCTCGTTCATTAGGCTTTAATGTTGCCGTGAATGCGGAGGCGCTCCTGATTGACACCTGTTGGAGCGCAAATCATTTCTGCTCACATTTGACAGCTAAAGCACATTTCGCTTGAAATCATTCTGCCACAGCCGACTCGCCTAGTGCTGAATTACAGGGTTCATTTATGTCGAGCTCTACTTACAGCTGTGCAAGCTGTGTGGCAGAGAGAAACTAAAGTCACACTCCTTCTGGGAGAACTTAAAGAAAAAAACTATCCTGAGTGATTTATTGTTTCATGCATTTCAGCTACCTGTTTCATCTCTACCTAAACAAAGCAATGCAGCTGCGCTTTATTCCTCAGTATATCCATCTCTCTGATTTCCTCATTTGCTCAGAGTACACAGTTTAGGTTCCAAAACTGCAAGCTTCAGACTAATACCACATCACATTAATATATATATATATATATATATATATATATATATATATATATATATACAGGGGTTGGACAATGAAACTGAAACACTGGCCAATTTAGTGTTGGAGGTTTCATGGCTAAATTTGACCAGCCTGGTGGCCAATCTTCATTGATTGCACATTCCACCAGTAAGAGCAGAGTGTGAAGGTTTAATTAGCAGAGTAATAGCACAGTTTTGCTTAAAATATTGCAATGCACACAACATTATGGGTGACATATCAGAGAAAGAGGACAAATTGTTGGTGCATGTCTCGCTGGCGCATCTGTGACTAAGACAGCAAGTCTTTGTGATGTATCAAGAGCCACGGTATCCAGGGTAATGTCAGCATACCACTAAGAAGGACGAACCACATCCAACAGGAGTAACTGTGGATGCAAAAGGAAGCTGTCTGAAAGGGATGTCCGGGTGCTAACCCGGATTGTATCCAAAAAACATAAAACCACAGCTGCCCAACTCAGTGCAGAATTAAATGTGCACCTCAACTCTCCTGTTTCCACCAAAACTGTCCGTCAGGAGCTCCACAGGGTCAATGTACATGGCCGAGCTGCTATAGCCAAACCTTTGGTCACTCATGCCAATGCCAAACGTCGGTTTCAATGGTGCCAGCAGCGAAAATCTTGGGCTGTGGACAATGTGAAACATGTATTGTTCTCTGATGAGTCCACCTTCACTGTCTTTCCCACATCCGGGAGAGTTACGGTGTGGAGAAGCCCCAAAGAAGCGTACCACCCAGACTGCTGCATGCCCAGAGTGAAGCATGGGGGTGGATCAGTGATGGTTTGCGCTGCAATATCATGGCATTCCCTAGGCCCAATACTTGTGCTAGATGGGCGCGTCACTGCCAAGGACTACCGAACCATTCTGGAGGACCATGTGCACCCAATGGTTCAAACATTGTATCCTGAAGGCGGTGCCGTGTATCAGGATGATAATGCACCAATACACACAGCAAGACTGGTGACAGAGTGGTTTGATGAACATGAAAGTGAAGTTGAACATCTCCCATGGCCTGCACAGTCACCAGATCTAAATATTATTGAGCCACTTTGGGGTGTTTTGGAGGAGCGAGTCAGGAAACGTTTTCCTCCACCAGGATCACGTAGTGACCTGCCCACTATTCTGCAAGAAGAATGACTCAAAATCCCTCTGGCCACTGTGCAGGACTTGTATCTGTCATTCCCAAGACGAATTGATGCTGTATTGGCCGCAAAAGGAGGCCCTACACCATACTAATGAATTATTGTGGTCTAAAACCAGGCGTTTCAGTTTCATTGTCCAACCCCTGTATATATCCCTCTTCTGCTGCTAATGCCCTGACCTGTCAAGGCAAGGACTCCACTAGATCCCTGAAGGTGTGCTGTGGTATCTGGCAGCAGATCCTCTAAGTCCTGTAAGTTGCGAGGTGGGGCCTCCAGGGATTGGACTTGTTTGTCCAGCACATCCCACAGATGCTAGATTGGATTGAGATGTGAGGATTTTGGATGCCGGTTCACCGCTGTTCCTTCCTTGGACCACTAGATACTGACCACAGTATCTTTTGATAGATACTGACCATATAATGGCTGGTCTGTCATGACAGCTGTCGGGGAGACACTCGGCTTGGTCTATAGCTGAATATAGCATGCCTTTTGCAATGTTCAAGTATAATTTCTGCCATGACACTTTTCTGAGTGTGAAGTAAAATCTACTATAGCTAGAAGTATATACTGCACATTCATATAGAACATAGAACCTTTAACATGGTGGACATTTCACTTCAAATAAAAGTTCTAAGTTCTATATGAATGTACAGTATATACTGTTTGATGTGAGCTTAACTGCTCTTGATGTGTATCTGCAGGATTTTATGCTACAGTAGATTTTACTTGTCACTCAGAAAAGTGTCACGGCAGAAATTATACTTGAACGTTGCAAAAGGCATGCTATATTCAGCTATAGACAGAGCCGAGCGTCTCCCCGCCAGCTGTCATGGCAGACCAGCCGTTCAATCAGACACTGGCTGTTTCATGTAAACATATATCTGATTCATCATCAGGTCTGCACCACCATTGAACTTGTTTTCTGTGATGAGTTTCCATTTTTAAGTCATCATCAGTGCAGTGAAATAATGACTTGTCCTTCAGATTTTCAAAATATTATTCTTATATATAAATTCCTTATATAAAGGCGTATGTAAATTCCTTATATGGCAGAATCAAAGCAAAAGGAAGGAGTGTTGGCCAGGCAGTGTGTGTGTGTGTGTGTGTGTGTGTGTATTACAAGTGTTCATATGCTGCATTCGTGGTGCTTTGTAAGTGTTAATTTACAAGTTGCAGGTAATAATGTCATTTCCTACCTCAGGACATTTAACGTGTAAAGAGAACAGAAAAAAGCATGAACACCTACACAAAGTGTTTTTATTTATTTTGTGTTTTTTCTTTGCTCAGACACACTTGTTCAGTGGTGTAGATTTAATCAAGTACTGTTTCTGTATATGAACTGATCTAAAGTGAATACTGTTAGGAACTCATCAGTGGCTGAATATTGTTTACAGTGAGAGCGGTCATTTTGCTTTAACCTCCTACAACCTGGCGTCCTCATAAAAGGACATCACGCTTTTGGTTGTGTGCACCATAATACTTAATTCTTTGTAACTGGAACCTGTTGTACACACAAAAGTGGCTTCATGTTCAAAGATAATATCTGGTTATTATATTTATTGGTTCCTCCTAACCCCAAATAGGTAGAAGAAATCTAAAATGCAAGCTCAGGTCTTAGGAGGTTAAAGTCACTCTGTAAACAGAAAAGGAACAGGGTCAGTAGAGTTGAAATGTAAAGCTGAGGGGGCGTTTTCTGTCAAGAGAAAATGGAACTGGTTGAGGAAAGATTTATAATTTCACAAAGCACTACAAAGTTCTACAGAGTCCGAATTTCATCATTAGAAAATGTTACTGCAAAACATTTAAAAGTATTATCATTGTCTAAAAATATTGAGCAGTTTACTCCATTCTGTGTAAAATCTAGAGACTGTTGTGTGGGAAAGTTCCAGGAGATCAGCAATTTCTTCAATACTCAAACCACCCATTTGCTACCAAGTCCCACAGATGACACTTTTTCTTCATTCTGATGTTTGATGTGAGCTTAACTGCTGCTCTTGATGTGCATCGGCAGGATTTTATGCATTGTGTTGCTGCCACCTGATTGGCTGATTAGATACCTCCATGAATGGTGGACAGGTACAGGTGTTCCTATTAAAGTGGACAGTGACTATTTATGATCACACTCTCCGGTTTCACCCTGATGAGGATGGGATGTCTTTAAAGTCTCAAGGTTTCTTCCTCATATCATCTAAGAGAGTTTTATAAATTTATAAATGCAAAAATTTATTTCCAGAATTTAGATATTTCTATGAAGCTGTGTGTAAGAAAATGTTAAAAGTGCTATATGCACAAAATTAATTGAATTACACTGAGTATGTATATTGAATGTAAACAACACATTGTGTATGTTTCAGCCATAATAGCAACATGTTAAGATAGAAACCTGTCAGCTTGGTGAACAATGGACACTTTTAAAAAGCAGTAAAAACAGTGCTGAGTAAATTTTGAACTTTTTTCTGATAAGGACAGACATCATTTCACATAAATCCTACAAAATTCAGAAACTACATGTGCTAGATCTGCTTCCAGAGACCAACAGAGAGTCTGATCTGGTGTGTAACCCAATCCTGATCCATGTGTAATTCAAACAGAGGAAGAGATTTGTTCTGAGTGTCCAAAGCGTGACGCATGTTCTTCTTTTAGTTCATGGCTTTAAGTGAGCAGTGGGTTTTATCTACTGAAGTATGTGGCTCTGTTGTGTGTCTGGCTGAATGAAGAGTTCAGAAAGGACTTATATGCGGAGAGCAAACTTGTGCATGCAAATGTCTAAAGGAATACTTTAATCATACAGTGTTTGTTGAAAGAGTGCGTGTGTGTGTGTGTGTGTGGTACAAGACTGAGGGGTGTGGGCTGATTGCAGGCTATTAAGAGTGTCTGCTCATCTGTCCACCCACGTGCCAGCTCTGTGCCATATCTCAGACTCCAGGCATGAACACACAAAGCAAATACACACAAAGAAGCATACACACACACACACACATTCACTGCACATTCATACCATATAGACATAGTGCAACCTGCATCACCCTCACCCAAGCCTTTTGCTTTTTTCAACACACACACACACACGCCTACTCTTCCGCTCTTGTCTCATGACAAATGGCTCACATACTGAGACACTCAATGCACTGCTGCTGCAAAATGTACCCCCCCCACACACGCACACCCCTACACCTCTCCCTCCCCACTCTCTCAACCAACACACACAGAGGTCACACATCTTAAACACTCATAAAAGCCTGCCTTTAAACACACACAGCCAAAGAGCCTGCATGAAATGCATTTAATTACATAAAGTATAACATTCAGCCTTCAAAGCAATTTCTATTATTTCTGACTCATCTTATTGCATCATACGTCTATAAATGACTTACAGGACAATAGAACTCATTAAAGTGCTTAGCTATGGGTCAAAAAAGAGAACAAAGGTTGACAAGAAAATCAATGCTTTTTTCCCTCAGGGAGAATGAAGAGTTTTAACAATGTCAACAATGATGAGGTGCATGAAAAAATAATCCAACAGACTTGATTAGTATTTTTCCACAAAACATTCTTTATGTAAGGCAGTTTAATATTTAGAGTTAAGCGTACATGCTTTTCAGAAATCCACAAGATAGTAGAAGCCTAAAGACATACAGTTATATGCAAAAATGTAGCATATAAATCTTATTTAAATATAATATCCTCGTGTTATGTATAGTATTTTGCACATTTTGTAGCATTAAAACCAGGAACTTTACTTAGAAATTAATGTAAGTGGATAATGAATTATAAATATTTATTATATATATATAATATATAATAAATATTTATAATATATATATATTTTTTTCTATTTTCATTAATAGTTTGTAGAAAAGAGGCTCAAGCTCAAGCAGGTGAACCCTTTGGTAAATAAACTTACTTACATGACATAATTCATAAATTAGAATATATCACAGATTTATTTGATATTTTGTTGAACAGTATTTAACACTACAAATCTGTTAAAACAAATACATTTATCCTGGATTGATTTTCAGTGGGAAAAAAAAATTCCACTTGGCAGTTTGGCTCGGTTTCATGAATATATGGAAAATCATTATTCTTATTCCTTATTATAGGAAGTAATTACAGTAATAGCTTATAAAAGAAAACTGTGGTCCAAACGCTCCATGAATGCACTGAGCAGTGAACCCGTTTTCCAGTCTGTCTGTTCTCCAGTCTGTCCATTCTCCATTCTGTCCGTTATCCGTCTTGCTTTTTGCATTTCTGAAAAGTCATGCTCTGCCCAGAGTCACTGAGTAATGGATTGTGGCCATCACCTTGTGAGGTAAGATTGGAACAATCCCAGGCCATTCGTTCACCCATCAGTTGGCTTGATCTCTGGAATTCCAAACCAGTAGCATCCACAGGCTCTCCTTCCTTTGAACGCAGTGCCATGAGCTCTATCTCATGTTTAGCGGCAGTCTCAAGCACACGCTGCTTGCTGTAGAAGACAACAAAGTTGTTGATGATGGGGTGTATGGGCAGAGCAATGGCAATGACTCCACACAGGAAGCTGACAGCAGCGTTGCACCGGCCCAGTGTGGTCTTGGGGTAGATATCACCGTAGCCCACTGTCGTCATGGTAATGATGGCCCACCAGAAGGACTGTGGGATGCTGGTGAACATGGTCTCTGGGTGGCTTTGCTCCACCGTGTAGCCAAGTGCTGAGAACAGGAAGATGCCTATGCCCATGTACATGAGCAGCAGGCCGAGCTCTTTGCAGCTACTCCTGAGTGCGTAGGTGAGAGTCTGCAGGCCTGAGGAGTGGCGTGCTAACTTGAGGACACGTGCCACACGCATTACACGGAGCGCTTGCACCGCCTGCTGCACAGTGCCCAGCTGCAACACGGCAGTGCCAAGGTATGACAGCACCAGGAGCAGGTAGAAAGGCGCGATAGCCAGAAAGTCCACCACGTTCATAAAGGAGATGGTGAAATGCAACTTATTGGGAGCTGCGGCTAAGCGCAACATGTACTCCACTGTGAACCAAATGATGCACGCTGTCTCTATGGCTTCCAGGCTTGGATTCTCAACTCTGTTCCCATCATCGTCCTGCTCATGAAGCTCAGGCACAGTCCCCACACACATCACCACGGATGAAAGGAGCACGAAGAGAAACGAGAGAAGGGCTATGGTGCGTGCTGCCCAGGACGACTCCGGTTTCTCCATGAGCCTCCACAGGAAAGCCCTGCACTTTCCGCTCGAAGGGCTTCCCTCCATGTCGTCCAGAATGGCTCGGACCTTCTCGGCAATCTCAGACAGCTCCTCCTCTGCTTCCTTTAGGTTGCTCTTGCAGCACTCGTCCAGCAGGTCCATGTCCACTCCCCAGAACTCCATCTCCTTGCTGAAGCGTACCGGGCACGTCCCCTTGGCCATGTGCACCTCTCCATACTGATACACCTCGGCGATGCATCTGAACGCGTCCGGGTCGCGGTCGAAAAAGAACTCGCGCGTCGCCGCGTCGTAGTCGTCGCAGAATCGCGAGAGATCGTACAAGCCCTCCGCGGCGCGGTCGGCGAGGTGCGCGAGGCGCGTGGCTGGGTAGCGCTCGAGTACGCTGGCGCTCAGGACGTGTCTCACGCCGCCCACGTTCACCACGATCTCCTCGTCTTCGCTCGCCTCCGACCGCGTCCTCCTCGGCGTTGCCCACATCACGGCAACAGCAAGAAAGTGTTGTGTAGTTTAAACCAAGTCGAGTTTACGCATCGAGAACGTAGGAAATAATAGTAAAAAAAGACTAATAAATTATACAAACGGGATGATTATCTAGTTACAGCTTCACGCGCTCGCGTTTTTAGTGTCGAGCAGCGCTGGCGCAGTGTGCAGAGGAGAGAGCTACAAGCAACCAGTGAGAAATAGGACTAACACTGATGAATGTCACCGAGAGAGAGAGAGAGAGAGAGAGAGAGAGAGAACGACAGTGTTAGAATGATCAATGATCAGCCTTGTTAAAGACGGACGGGTTTCCAATTTACTTTTAAGATCATTTTCTGTTTATAGAATCTCTGCCTACTTCATATCGTTTTTGGTTGCCCAAAAACTTCGTAATTGTTTCACATTCAACCCAAAACGACCTGATTCTCCACCAGTATAACTGCTGTGGATTTAACCAGAGAATCTGTGCGCAATTACGCACGTGGCACAACATCAACATTACAGGGGAAAAGTCTCCCTCTAGTGACAGACAGCTCGCTCGGGCTCCTTGTTTTGGGTGGATGAATGAACAGTTTTCACGGACCTGCTCAAATATCTGCAAATGAATGTAAAATAGACACATAAACTTAACATAATATGATAATAGAAATTTGACATTAAGTCTGCGTATTTACATTTATTTGTGTTAATTTTGGATGAACCATTTTCTTAATATTAATTCTTAATCTTAATATTTATTTTCTTTTTATTTTATTTCTTCATTTTTCTGAACTTACTTTAATAATCAAGATATCGGTTAAATCTGTATTAAATGAATATTCCTAGTGCTGATATTTGTTTCTGCAGATTATATACAATGAATGTAAATATAAATAAATAAATAAATAAATAAATAAATAAATAAATAAATAAATAAATGAATGAATGAATGAATGAATGAATGAATGAATGAATGAATGAACGAACAAACAAACAAACAAACAAACAAAAACAAACAAACGAACGAATGAATGAATGAATGAATGAATGAATGAATAAATAAAAGAAGCAAATTCATAAAAAATATAATGTACACAAATACGGAAAGAAATATATAAACATTCTCACTAATTCAATTCAATTAAATTTATTCATATAGCGCCTTTTACAATGGACATTGTCTCAAAGCAGCTTTACAAAAGTATAGAAACAGAAAAAGGAGAAAAAATATTAAATTAAATTGTTAACTATTTTATCCCTAATGAGAAGCCTGTGGTGACGGTGGCAAGGAAAAACTCCCTGTGATGACTTGTGGAAGAAACCTTGAGAGGAACCAGGCTCAGAAGAGAACCCATCCTCATTTGGGTGACACTAGACACTAAATAATGTAACTGTAACTGATTAATGTCCTTTCTACAACAGCAATCAAGGGCCCATAAGGAACTATGACACTAATAAATGTCATTAAATGAGAGGGCTAAAATCTAATTTAATTATTAATTTTTAGACAATGCAAAATATCACAAGGTCTCATCAATGACCTAAAAAATGTGTCAAACGTTAAGACAAATAGGCTGCAACAGACTTCTATAAAAGTATTCTCAAGGTAAATTCTATTGTTTTTATTATACACTGAACTGAAGCCACTTAAGGTTAGGATTAAAAGATGACCATAGATCAGAATTGTAGATTTTATTTCCTGATATTTGCATCTAGTTGTGTTAAACAAATACTGGAACATGTAACTTCCAGATGTTTTTTGTTGCCCTGTAAAATTGATCTTTTATACGAGCTCCCAGTGTTCTGAGTTTCCAGTGTGACCACTTCTTCTTTCCAGACCTGCCTGATCCATTCAGACACTCTACCCCTGGTTGGAGTCTAGTCGCTTGGTGTTGGCCACTGCTGCTGTGGATAGATCTGTGTGAACAGCCTGTGACCCAGGGGACTGCTGTGGACAAAACCACACCATCAGAGATCTGCTGTTACATCTGTCAGCTTGCGACAGCAAGCAATTAGTGTCTACAATGAACTCAGAAACTACACTGACCTAATAGTTTTCACTTGGTTGCTGTTGTAGAAAGGACATTATTTATATTTACATTATTTGCTGTCCAGTGTCACCTAGATGATGATGAGGTTCTGTTCTGAGTCTGGTTCCTCTCAAAGTTTCTTCCTCAGATCATCTCAGGGAGTTTTTCCTTGTCACTGTCACCTCAGGCTTCTCATTAGGGATAAAATAGGGATAAAATAGGGATAAAATAGTTACTTAACTTTAAACTTTATATTTTTTCATTATGTTTCTATACTTCTGAAGAGCTGCTTTGAGACAATGTCCAATGTTAAAACCGCTATAAAAATAAATTGAATTGAATTGAATTGAATTGAATGGGAAATGAATGGTATTGAATGTCTACTCTTGGTTTGAGTCCTGGGTTTTTGAGTCCTGCTTCTAACACATCAACTTTGAGGACAAAATGTTCACTTGCTGCCTAATATATCCCACCCACTAACAGGTGCCATGATGAGGAGATCATCAGTGTTATTCACTTCACCTGTCACTGCTCACAATGTTATGCCTGATCGGTGTGTCTTCGGTTGTGGAATCTTCATTAAGAACAGAATGAAGTAAAGTGGTAATAAGTAACCCTCTCTCTTATGTTTTTTGAGTTTGCTTTCTGTTTGCGAGCATGTTCGTAACCTTTATTTTGAAAACGGAACAAGCCATTTGTCGCCGGAAATAGACTTTTGTTTTGTTCATACATTCGCAGCTGTTGTAGAAAAGAGCTGCAAGCGCTAACGACAGTCTCGCTCGTCTTGGCTAATTTTAGGTCCAAAAGATGGTAGGTTCTTCGGTTCATATTTTATCTTGATTTTGAATAGTGTGTAATGGTTATTTATCTTGTCAGATGTGAATAAAGTATGCTGCCGTTTTATCAGTGCACTTTAGCTAGCTACCATGTCATTTATTAGCATCGTGCTGTAATCGTCACGAATCCAGCAGCAGCTAGCTAACAAGCTGGAAGGAAAAATCACAGCGGATAAAACGCTCGATAGGATTGCTTAAAAATGTTTTTTAATGAACAGTACACAAAACTATGTACTAGTTAGTTATCTTTACTCAGATAATCTTTGCTCAGCTTTGCTAGTCTGTAAAACACGTAAGGTCTCGAGCTGGCTAACGAACAGCCCGAGACCCAGGCTGAGTCCCAAATGGCTTCCTGCTCACTTCCTTCGCGCACTACTTCCGGTCTTAATCACTTTTACACTGTTGTGAAATTTATTTAGAATTAATATGAATTTACATGGAATTCACCAGTGTATATTTGCAACACAGTAAAAAATAACCAAACTAACTATTTTTTTTTATTATTATTATTTAACCAGAGCTGATTTTAAATATGATTTTTCTGATTGATTCTTTGGGTTTTAGTCTCACACAATTCTGCTGGTTCAGCCAACCAAAAGACCAGAAGGACGAACATACGCCGATTATGAGTCTGTCAACGAGTGCATGGAGGGTCAGTAAAACCAGTTTACATGAGTCCCTTCGCTAAATGTAGCATTTTTTTTTTTTTTTTTTTAAATCTTTCCATCCCATGTTCTAGGAGTATGTAAGATGTACGAGGAGCATCTGAAAAGAATGAACCCCAACAGCCCGTCCATCACGTACGACATAAGCCAGCTCTTTGATTTCATTGATGACCTGGCTGACCTCAGCTGTTTAGTGTAAGTATCTGTAAAACCTGGCCAAAATTGTGTAGACATCTGACCACCATGACCTTATATGCTTGTTGTTATGTAGATGTTACAACGTGCCTAGTGGGAATTCATTCAGCTACACTATATTGGCAAAAGTTTTGGGACATATCCCTTTACATGCACATGAATGTAATATGGAGTTGGGCCGTCCTTTGCAGCTATAACAGCTTTATCTCCTCTTGTCTCCTTTCCACAAGGTTTAGGAGTGTGTTTATGGGAATTTTTGACCATTCCTCTAGAAGTGCATTTGTGAGGTCAGGCACTGATGTTGGACGAGAAGGCCTGGCTCACAGTCTCTGCCCTAATTCATCCCAAAGTTGTTCTATGGGGTTGAGGTCAGGACTCTGTGCAGGCCAGTCAAGTTCCTCCACACCAAACTCACTCATCCATGTCTTTATGGACCTTGCTTTGTGTACTGGTGCACAGTCATGTTGGAACAGGAAGGGGTCATCCCCAAACTGTTCCCACAAAGAGCATGAAATTGTCTAAAATGTCTTGATATGAAGCTGAAGCATTAAGAGTTCGTTTCACCAGAATTAAGGGTCTGACTCCCAACCCCTGAAAAACAACACCTAAATTCAATGACTTGGAGTGTCCCAAAACTTTTGCCAATGTAGTATACAAGATCTTTAGTGAGATGAGACTCTAATGTTGGGATGTTGAGGAGATTCCAGTTCATCCCAAAGGTGTTCAGTGGGGTTGGGTCAGGGTTAGGGCTCTGTGCAGGACACTCGAGATCTTCCACTTTCTCCAACCTTCATGTCTTCATGGAGCTGCTTTGTGCACAGCGGCATTGTCATGCTGGCAGTGTTTGTAGTTCCAGTGAAATGAGATTGTAAAGCTTCAGCTGCAGAGACATTTTATACAACAGTGTCCATTAAACTTTGTGGACACACTTTGGAGAAGTCCTACTTCTGGATTTGATTGTCATATGTCCAAAAACTTTTTGGCCATGTAGGAAATGCAGGGTGTGAACTTTGACCTCTTCACTTTACATCAGTCATTTGTGCATGTTATCTTTTGGTAAGCTGTAACATGGCTACAATCTTATTATTGATGATTATTAATTAAAAGAAGTTATCTGGTCAGTGCATGTGCTAGTTTGAGAGATCCTGAGCTGTTTCTCCAGAACTGTGTGCTATTTTTCCTTTCTTTCCTGACAATCATTGCACTCCAAACTATCATTTTCCCAGAATGTTTCAGTAGTATTTTATCAAGCTAATCAGGAGTGATGTATCTGTGTAAAAAGATTTTCCACTCTTAGCACTGAGACTTTTGCAGATGTTCTAGTGCCACTTTACTTCATACTCATGCTGTACAGATGTGCAGTATAGACGAGGGGACAGAACATGAGTGCACATTGAGAAAACATACCAGTCAGTCTAAGTATCTCTTCTAGTAAACTCCAGCCCTGTCCTTGTTTTTCGAGAAATAAATAAGACAAAATTACTTGAATTTGCTGACTGGACACTGCATCTTGAATACATTTCTCCTTATTGAAAGATTCACCATATTAACCATTATATCTTTGTTAAATAACATGTTTTAGCTTGTTAAGTGTTGAATTATGTTAAACTTTCCTTGAATTAGCTGTACATTATCATTTCTATGTCATCAGTACAAGTGCTTTAATTTAGAGTGTAGTTTAATCTCCTCTGATGTACTGAAGCAGCAAGTCCAACTCTTTTGTTTGTGTTTTACACTGAAGACGTTTGGGCTTGAGATCAAATAGGAATTTAATTTCCTGATACTTGTATCTAGATATCTTAAACAACTTGGAAGGTGGTACAGAATAAAGGGCAGCAATAGTATAGAAACAGAAGTCTTAAAGCAAATAAAAATTTATTTGGTTGCATATCTCTTGCAACCAAATAACTGCATCATGCCCACTGACTTCTCCAAACTACTGCATTTTTCTATTGTGATGCTTTTCTAAGCTTGGAGTAAAGTTTCAGTCTCCTCTATAGGAGCTAAAATGCTCCTCAGTTCGCTTGAGGTCTGACAATTGACTTGTGCAGTCTTCCTCTTTTCCCCCTGATGAAGTCCTTGGCTGAGTAGACAGTGTGTTTTGGATCTTGCTGCATGATGAAGTTCCTCCTGATTAATTTGGACACGTTTTTCAGTAAATTGGCAGAGTTTCTGAATTCATTCTGCTGCCTCCATCATGAGCTTCATCATCAGTAAAGATTTAAGAGAATGTTCCAGAAGCAGCCATGGAAGTCATGACAGAACCACCAGTGTGTTTGACCCATCATGAGCAGATCCACTATTTGGTTTTTTGATCACTTTGGTGGAAGTTGGTCCTGGTTCCAGATGTTAGTGGCGCATCTCTGCATTTCTTTGTGGATTTCATTCTGGCTTTCTGATCCTTACTGCTGATGAGAGGTTCTGGTATGGCATCTATATTTCTGCTCTCAGTTTCTTCTTGCAGCTCTCATCAGTTGCTGTTGTTCCTTTGGACCTGTTCCCTGTCTGGACAAGACAGTCCAGATTGTTGTATTAGCCAAATGTTTGTGCAATTGCTCTGCAAGGTTTTTCCCTGAGTAGACATTCAGAGCTTTTAAAAGTTTCAACAATTAATCTATAGATGGCAAAAACATCAGTGACATGTTTCAATATCTTAGATTGCTCGATTTGGTGGTGGTTAAACAAAAGGTGCTATGTTCTAAGATGTTTAACAATTCTAGATAGAAATTTGGATCTTCTGTTCATATTTTGGCTTAAACATAAATGTCCTCAGTTTTATAGAAAAAATCAAGTATACTGTAAATGATGATCCAATACTTTTGGAGACAACCATGTGCCTATTACTGACAGTACTGTCAGTTTATGGACAATATTAATAAAACTAAGACAATTTAACAAATTAAATAAGTGGAATATTTTCATTACTACAGGTCAGTTACTTGGTTCTTGAGACATAATTCGTGTATATAAAGCCTCGTGAATGTCTCTGTTGTTTTTGTTTTTTTTTTGTACAGGTACCGAGCTGACACGCAGACCTACCAGCCTTACAACAAAGACTGGATCAAAGAGAAGATCTACGTTCTGCTGAGACGCCAGGCCCAGCAGGCGGGGAAATAGAATGAAGGAAATGTTCTTGTGGGCTGCACTGATTTTTATTTCCACCCCCCAATAAAAAAAAAAAAGCTAATTTGATCGGATCTACGCTGCATAACCGGGCAAGCTAGCCAGGCGATGTGTTACAACACCCCTTTTGTTTGTAATCATTAAAACATTCACAAATGTGTACATTTTTCTTTTTTCCTTCATGTTTTTGTTTCAGGTTTAATCCTCAAGGTTATGAACGTGGTTTAAATGAAAGCTTGCTGTGTTCCCGAGGGGTCAGTTTTCTTGTGTGGGTTTGTTTTCTTGTGTATCTTTATGACTCTATCCAGTTTTATAAAACGGTAACTATGATGGGTAATGTTTTGATCAGCTTTGTATTTTTTGGCCATTTAGTACAATAAACAACTTGATTTAAATTAATTGTGTATTCACGTGTGTGTTTTATTTTTATCCCTGTTTGCACCGCAGGCTTTAATGATCTAAAATACAGCTGAACTTCCAGGTCAACTAAAGCAGATCAAAACTTTTCATGTCTGTTTTGCTGATAAACCTTGTTTTATTATTATTATTGTTGTTATTATTATATTTATTTTTTCTCTTTTTGTTGGCGGTTTTTTTCACCTACTCGCGCTATGTGGTGTACTGTATCTTTAAATTGTGGCGGGCCGCCCCTGCTTGCTCGACGAGGGAAACCCTGTAGTGGCTTTCTGAGGGGACCCAAGATGGCCGAACACTTACAGTGGGGCTAATCGTTGCTCTCCTTATAGACATTGTTATTTGATGGTGTTCAGCGTTCACGTTACACATTTATAGTACCGGAAAGTCGGACGAGTTTTCCCATTCGACCAGTTACGTTTTGAAATGTACGTCTGTGTTTGAGAAGAGAGGCTGGTCCTTCTACGGCCCGCAGCCAGAACATGGCGGAACACTTGGCCAAAATATAGCTTTGCTGCTAGGCTGCAGTCTCGCTTATAATGAAACACTGTTCTGTATGTGGTTCTTTCAACAGTGCATAAACACAGCGTCTTTATAATGGGCCATTAAGGTATCGGTACCACTTTTGAATATTTTTCTACACTCGGTTAGACATAAATTAGAGTCAGAATGTTGAACGCAAGCAGATAGCCTGTTAGCTGAATCGCTAGGACAGCTAGCTTAGCTAACTAGTGTTTGGCTCCGTTTGCTCGTAGCCGTTATCAGATGTGAGAGGGCGTCCAACATTATATACGTATATGTATATATTTCCACCTGCTGCAGTTCTGACACGAATTTTCACCTTGCTCACATGCCCACAGCCGGACAGACTTTAAGCTGTATAGTAATCCACGTTTGGGTGATAATTAAAGGACTATGTTGTGGCGAAGTGTCAGTGTAGAGCTAGCCCAGCGTTAGCGCCGTACGTCATTAACGTGACAACAGGTAGCGTGTAGATGTCCAGTTCAGACGGAGCCGTGCAACCGAGAGTCTAACAAGAAGGACGAATTCGGTTCAGGGATTAATATTTGTGTATCAAGGGCAAACAAAACTAGGAACTTAGAGTTGACTTGCAAGAATGACTGACACTCGGCGACGAGTGAAGGTCTACACTTTGAATGAAGACCGGCAGTGGGATGACCGGGGCACAGGGCATGTTTCCTCCGGCTATGTCGAAAGACTCAAAGGCATGTCTCTGCTGGTGCGGGCAGAGAGCGACGGTAAGTCCACACAACACTCCCTGGATCACTAAATAAACACATGCATCTGTCAGTGTCATGCATAAACGACTCTGTGTTTCACAGGGTCTCTGTTGCTGGAGTCAAAAATCAACCCTAATACAGCGTATCAGAAACAGCAGGTGAGTTTGAGCTTCATTTTTCTTGAAGGTTTCCAGTCCCTGAGCTTGTTTTCTGTGCAGCAAAAGTGCTTTCACACTTCTGTGAGGAACTGAGAGTTTGTTTGGCTTCACACTGCACATAATTAATCCAACAAAACATGATTGAGAGGGGCTTTTAGGGCTGTAAAGACATGTTTGTTATTTGTTGGTCAGAAATGGCACATCAGAAGAAATTACTTTTACCAAATGCGCTTAGAAATCACCCAAGCAAGGAGAACACGGAGCCCACGTTAAATAGCAGATCATTATATAAATATCTAGTTTAAAATGTGTTGTGTGTCATTCAGCTTTTATTTTCTCTGTTTGTTGGGCCACTTATCCAAAGTTTTTTAGCTCTACAGCTCTGCTCTGTGGCCCAGTAGATCAGCTTGAATCTACAAAAAATGGAGCACAGTCAAAAACCCCTTGCGTGTTTGATTCACTTCTTGTATTCTGGTCATTTCAGGGACAGATCGCTTTCTTTCAGGAATTGAATTGCACTTAATTGTTTTTTTTTTGTTTGTTTTTGTTTTTGTTTTGTTTTTTTAAACAAATGGAGACCACCTCACTCAGACTGTCCCAGCTGTCTTGGCCACTGAGAGAGAGTAAACACATTAGTGTTAGATTTAGGACTAGACACTAAGTATGTGAATGCAATCTAAGGCTACAACCAGCAACACAATGAATGAGGTATAAGATTCAGTCTGTTGTGCAGCTTGATATTTAGTGCCACACAAATGGAGACTTTTAAAATTCACAAAGTTTGAACTCTGTGTGAGTTATTATTAGTTTTTTTGCTTGTTTTTTTGTTTTGTTTTTAGGACACATTGATTGTTTGGTCTGAAGCGGAAAACTATGACCTGGCCCTGAGTTTTCAAGAGAAAGCTGGTTGTGATGAGATCTGGGAGAAGATATGTCAGGTGATCTGAGCACCCATATCATGTGTTTTTTTTTTAATTTGTTTATTTAATACTATAATTTTGATCATGGTCATTAAAGTCTTTGCTAGTATATTTATGTGAAACAATTTTTGG
Organism: Hemibagrus wyckioides; assembly: GCF_019097595.1. Classification (NCBI taxonomy): domain Eukaryota; kingdom Metazoa; phylum Chordata; class Actinopteri; order Siluriformes; family Bagridae; genus Hemibagrus; species Hemibagrus wyckioides. The sequence goes on along the minus strand of NC_080715.1, from coordinate 35,144,798 downwards.
ATTACTGATAGACTGGATTTGACATTTTTCCTGTCTTATTTTATGACGTGTTACATTTTAATGAAATAAGAAAGGCCAAACATAACCCTAGGACACAACATTTAAAGCATGTTATCATTCACGCTTAGATATTTTGCTCAAACAAAACTTGCAAAAAAAAAAATGTCTCCGTTACATTAAAGATGTAAGTATCGGAGCGTTGTCTGTTATGGAAAGAAAAAATAGGAAAAAGTTGGATTAGTGCATCCCTATTTATGTGGCTTGTTTGTCTTGTTCTTTCTGCAGGTTCAGGGTAAGGACCCATCGGTGGACATCACCCAGGAGCTGATCGATGAGTCAGAGGAGGAGCGTTTTGAGGACATGTCCTCTCCTGGTCTGGAATTGCCGCCATGCGAGCTCTCACGCTTGGAAGAGGTAGCAGAGCTGGTGGCATCTTCTCTGCCGTCTCCGCTGCGACGTGAGAAACTGGCCCTAGCGCTGGAGAATGAGGGCTACATCCGCAAGCTGCTGGAGCTGTTTCGCGTGTGTGAGGACTTGGAGAACCGTGAAGGCCTGCACCACTTGTATGACATCGTCAAGGGTATCTTTCTTCTAAACCGCACGGCTCTTTTTGAGGTTATGTTCTCTGATGAGTGTATCATGGACGTGATTGGATGCCTGGAATTCGATCCGGCATTGCCACAGCCACGCCGCCATCGTGAGTTCCTTACCACCACGGCTCGTTTCAAGGAGGTTATTCCAATCACAGACCCTGAGCTGCGCCAGAAGATCCACCAGACATACCGTGTGCAGTACATCCAGGACATGGTGCTGCCTACACCCTCTGTGTTTGAAGAGAACATGCTTTCCACCCTGCACTCATTCATCTTCTTCAACAAAGTGGAGATTGTCGGTATGCTTCAGGTGGGTCTCGCTAACATGTCTCCTTGAAAACACACACTCACACACACAAAAAAAAAATCTTGATGGCATACCTGCATTAGGTATAGCATGTCAGAGAAACATGACTTTCATCTGATCATGCCTAATGCATTAATAATATGACGTTCCCACAATGTCTACTAAAGTTTATTGATGATTATTTTATATTATCAGTCCTGCTAACCATATTGCATAGGAGCTTTGGATCCATAGGAGTGTGTGCTCATGTGTTATCACTCAAAAATACACCAAAAGAGCTGTCTTTTCTCCATAATAAAACAAGGGATGAACAAATCAGCATGCTCAGGTGTTTTGAACTATTAATTGAAACGTCCTAAAAGCCATGCACCTATCCTCCAGTCTCACACGTTCTTGTTCTCTGTCAGAGATAATGGAGAATATTTTAAATGTTTACCTAATGTATATCTAAGTTGACAATATGGAAAAAATACACTTAGACTTTACACATAATGTTAATGAAGATGTTTCTTAGAAAGTGGTTAAATGCTGTTTTTTTTCCTGGAAATGTCCCTGTTTTTTCTGGATTTATGTTGTTAAATTGCTTGTCACAAAATGATATATATATATATATATATATATATATATATATATATATATATATATATATATATATATATATATATATATATATATATATATATATATATATATATATATATATATATACTTATATTTGTTGTGGTAAGCTTTTTCGATTATAACATGGTAAATCGTGGGGAAACGGTATCACATTAGCCTGTGGTGAAATAAAATTTCAGCCTCACAGCCAGCATTTTAGTATTATCTTGCTTTTTTATTCCTTTTGGTTTTTATCAGGACCTACACTAGGCCAGAATTTGGAGGCAGGAAAGAAGACCTCTCGTCCTGTACATTTAGTTTTCGGCTGCTGTTGGTTCCTCTCTGGTTAGCACTGTCCCGCAGTTCTATAATAATTCTGGATTGAACTCTGGACTAAATATTTAGTCTTAGGATTTTAACAGTAATTTTGCAGGATATTTCTGTCACTGTTAGCTGTTATGAGTTCTGCTGAATATTTGCATTTGTATGCTATATTTATTTTCTTCATGTGAACATAGTAATTACACTTGTGTACTAACTAACAGAGTCCGTATCCAAGTGAACCGACAGTTTAGTTGCAGCGTGAGGATCTTGAGTCTATGTAATATATGTTATAATAATCATACAGGTTTACTGGACAATGCTGCAGAAATACACTGTATTTTGGATATCAGGACCAAAGTCTGAATAATGAGCACACAAAGGTTTAGTCTTATAATAATTTATACACTGAACAATATTTTACACTGAAAAGTGACGGTGAGATTTTCTCTTGTTGTTATGTTATACACCACACTTTAACAATGAAGAATGATGTTGATTTGCGTAGATGTTCCGAGCGAGTTGGAAGCTCCACCACTTCTCTGAATCTTACATGCTGTAGGCTTGTTCTCGGGGCGTCCCGGCTTTCTATCACAGTTAAAAGAAGAATGTTTGAGTTCATTAATATGAAATAAAATCATATGATGCTTGTTCGTTAACGTTAGACAAGTATACAAGCAAATCAGTTGACTATATTCTTTAGTGATGTTATCAAATATTGGGTTTTTGGCTTGAAAGGAAACAAGTTTCAGATTACTTGCTGTGCTGCCTGAATAACTTTACTGGTGATGATAATTAAAAATCAATTAAATCCTTTTTTTTCCTCTTGGATCTATCAGCGTACACAATCTTTCAGTGTAAACAGAGGAAAATTTCGCCTATGTGGACATTAGACAATGATTTTGTTCATACACACCCCCTCTTTTCGCTCCTCTTAACCTGAATGTTTACTTTCCTGCCTTTTTCAAGCTAATGATTCTGGATAATTTTTAAAAATGGTAACTCACAATCATGAGAAATCAAATTTTAAAAGATAAATACATTAGCTGTTTATATTTGGTTGATTTCTATATTTCCTGTTTGCATAAATAATGTTCATCGTGCATCAGAAACAAACAGCACTCAAACCGACTGATTCAGACTCTTCAAACAGACTTGTCCATATGCTTGATCAGATAATCCAGATGGAACTGACTGGATCTTTCCGAAGGACATACGCCTGGTATCTATGGTGTAATTTGATGTGGGCTAATTTGCTGATTTAAAAAAATAAAATAAAATAATGTTAACGGAAAGTCCGGGGTTTTTTATAAAGCAGGTTTCTGTAGAGGTGTTGTAACGTGTAATGTTTCAGACAGGAGGGGGGTTGGTTACCATGGAAACCCAGGGAGCTTAACATCAAGCTCCTTTATTTGCTGAGAACAATTATTTGTCCATGCGTTATTTTGCAAAAGAAGCACATTTTCAACCTTTTTCCTGAGAACAGGACGTCATTTTATTTCAGTCATTGATTGAGTGTTTCCTGGTGATTTCAACTTGAAGGATAATGTCAGAACTTTTTTCTGTTTTTCATGGGGTATTGTAACTGGAAAGAAATACAAAGCATATCCAGGATGTTTCACTCTGCCAGCATTTTCTTCCTTCTTGTTGTTAGCTTTGATTTACTATTCCTAAAATTAATGTTGAGTGCTTTATTTAACAACACCAAGCAAAACACTTGTGGAAAAACTAAAACAGTGTAGCTGTGAATAAATGTAGTATTTAGATTTGAATAATTTGCAGAATTTGGTAGTAATACAGACATTTTGCATTTACATGTTGTGTGTTTGTGTATATATATAGACACACACATGGAAAATGTTGCTTGATATCACGAATAAGGATAATTAAGTACAAGTGTGTGTGGTAGTGTTTTTCGGTAATACATTCAGACTCACAGCAGTGTATAATAAGCCCAAAATTAACTGAAAAAATTTCTAGCACTGTTACAGATAACAAAAAAAGCCAAGAAGAGGCGAGGGATTGGAATTTTTGACATGGTGGCATTTCATATATTGTGAAAGACATGGTCTCCATTTACTCTGTCAAAAAAAGAAGCGTTCAATAAGTTGTTAAAAAATATTAACAGCACCATCTACAGTAGCCAGTGCAGTTTCTTTTAAATAGTCTTTGTTCAGAGACTCACTCATAAATTCGAATAAACTTTTTTTTGTGCAGTATCGTGGTCCAGCCCTTCTTCTGTCTTCAATTCAATGAGCACCTTCCAAACACCAGACCAGCTTTATGGGAATATAGCATCTTTTTGCTTGCTCATAATGGTCATGGCTTTGGACAGCTGTGTGAAATGACATCCTGGTTGACCACAGGAATAATTTGCAAGCCTGATTACTCTCTGCTTCAGTGTTCTGTCTTCTTTTCCCCCCAGGACGATGAGAAGTTTCTTACAGAGCTCTTTGCACAACTAACAGATGAAGCTACAGATGACGACAAACGGCAAGAACTGGTAATGATTCTGGAGTTCTTCACTTATGTATAGTGTGAAATTTTCAAGCTTTACTCTACCCTCGTTGCTAACCTGCTACTTTTTTTCTTTTGTCTCATAGGTAAATTTTCTAAAGGAGTTTTGCGCCTTCTCTCAGACTCTACAGCCACAGAACAGGGATGCATTTTTCAAGACCCTCTCTAACATGGGAATTCTGCCAGCGTTAGAAGTTATACTGGTGAGTCTGAACATCTTCCATTAGAAGCTACAAAGTCCAGTATATGATTTGGTACTGATTACTATTTGCAAGTTTTAAGAGTTTTTAGTATTTGCAAATTTTGGCGTCATTATTGAGAGCTCTGTCGTGTTTCATCTTTCCTCTTTCCTAGCACAGAGTTTCCTGTGTCTGTGTAATTCTGTCAGTGTTACAATCTGTAAAATTATAGTACTGCTATAGTGATTATTTATTGATGGTGTCAGTGTAGGGATTGAGTTGTAAATCTCCTATTATTCAGCATTAAACTGAATATTTTGTGGACAAAGTGTTGATAATAGATGCATGTTCTAGTTCACACTAGAATAACAGTGATGAAACCTGTTTGACTTTGTGCTTATTTCCTGTTGGTCATCAGGGGATGGATGATGTGCAAGTGCGGGGTGCGGCCACAGATATCTTCTCTTACCTGGTGGAGTACAACCCCTCGATGGTGCGCGAGTTTGTCATGCAGGAGTCCCAGCAGAATGATGATGTGAGTAGCACACACACACACACACACCTTCCCAGGCCACTGATCAACCCATTTTCTCATTGTCCAATGCTTCTAAACAATGTTTATTGAATCACACTCAAATAACCCTTTCCAGTGCTTTAGCATTCTCTTAATGACAGTAAATAAATGTTTTAGTTATTTTTAGTAGCTTGAAGTGATTATTCTTTTCTTTTTTTTTCAACTCATCATTTTCAGATTTTTTAGATTTGTTATTAGGATATTGATTTTTAGGAGTTGTTAGTCTGACTCACATACATTAAATAAGTTTAATCTAAGATGAAAAACAAATGGCCATATATAATTAGGCCTTCAAGTGATCTCTGGTGTAGGATTATTGTACACATTTAAATAATGAGCACTGAGGTGGTCTATGTAATTTATTTTCCAGTTAAAGAGCTCTTTGGGTGCAGAGATTTTGAGAACCAATTGTCTTTGTAATATAAACTGGGGAAGAGCGTTTTAGAGAAACTGTGCTGGACGAGCTTTGTAAATCCTGTTAGCAAGACTTTTCTATTTGATGTACACTCAAGAATTATTTCATTTTAATCAATTTTCTATTTATGTTAGCAGTAATATTTGATCGGGTTATGTGCCATTTTGTTCTTCATAACCTGCTCATTATGTTTAGTCTATTTTATCAGCATTCCTACAGCTCATTCTCTGTGATTGACGGATAGTCTTTATTTTTCATCTGTCCAGTCTCTAGCCAAGCTAAACAGAAAAACATTTGCCTTATTAACTAGTGATCACAATTTCAAGTCTTGATGATGCCACAGCCATCCATGGCAGGATAGAAGGACAGCACGTTCCTCAGAGTGTGTTACGCCATTCCCCTGATGCTATATGAGCATCAGTTTGAAAAGATATGATCAGCCAGCTTTATGTAGGATGTACACAATGGAATTGACCCTTCCTGTTTTTGTAGATATTGTGTTATAAGTGAATTTGGTGGGACAGTCCAAAACAAACAAAAAAGCCCACAGTGGAGTGTGTTAATGTTGAAAAATAATTTCAGTGGGGTGCTGTGATATGGTCCAACACAAAGCAGAGGAGCCTGGTTTATATTTGATGCATATATATGTGTGTGTGTGTGTTGGGGCAGGGGCAATGTGAGCTGCATAGCTTACACATTCGCCTGTCTGTCTCCACCTACACTATAGCTGCCCAAGCCAAGACATCCTGTCTGTCTGTTTGTCTGTCTGTCTGTTAAAGACTCTTGTTTCTGTTTATAACTTGACTTTGAAACCAATGAGATTTTGTATAATAGTGAGCTTTTCTTGTGTCCCATGTGTAAATCAACCCTTGATCTAGATCCTTTATGCTCGCTCCAATGAAAGATTTAATGCATCATTAATTTAGAAAGGGTTAAATACAGATGCAAGCAACTGACTGCATCAACAAATGTAAACGTGTGCATCCTGGTGAGAAAGCTAAAAGTGAGAGGAAATAATTTTGTTTTAATGGTGTACCAGTATATTTTCTAGGTTTGTAAGTCGATAAGACTGTATGATCAAGACTTTAAAAACAGTCAAGAAATGTTTAATGAATTTCTTTTTATTTAGAAATACGGTTGATTTGTAGTATCAGAAACTGCTGGTGCAGAACTACATTTATATTAAAGAAGACATGAACAAAAAACATTATTGTCAATAGAAAATATATTGTTGGATGAATATTTTTTTGTTGAAATGATTTTATTTTTGATATGAAATCATTTATTTCTTACTCTCTTGTATATTGCCGGTCTCTTTTTTTTTTTTGCAGGATATCCTGTTGATTAATCTGATAATAGAGCACATGATCTGTGATACGGACCCTGAGCTTGGGGGAGCTGTGCAGCTAATGGGGCTACTGAGGACCCTGGTGGACCCTGAAAACATGCTGGCAACTGCTAATGTGAGTCTTTTTTGCCCAAAATGAAAGACCAACATCTTCTGTATTTTATAAAGGGTTATAGACACGGATCAGTCATAACATTAAAACCACTGGCCAGTGGCGTGAATAATGTTAATTATCTTATTACAGTGGGATCTGTCAAGGGGTGAGATATCTTAAGCAGCAATGAATATTTATCATGGTATACAAGATCTTCCTCATTGCATACATCTAAATCATTGCACTCATTGTACATAACTCCTTCTCTGAATACTGTTTACATATTTAATTATTTTCATGGTATACAATATCTTCTTTATTGCACCACCTATAATCATTTGCTCATTTGCACTCATTGTATTTACCTCCCTCTGTGTACTGTGTATATATACTGTTTATATATGCAAATGATTTATATATTTTTATATATTGTTTATATATGCAAATTATTTATTTGTTTATATACTGATTATATATGCTAATTATTTGCACTGCGAGAATGCACTTCTGGTTAGATGCTAACTGTATTTCGTTGCCTTGTACCCACATGTGCAGTGACAATAAAGTTTAATCTAATCTAATCTAATAGTCAGTTCTACATGTTGATGTGTTGGAAGCAGGAAAAATGGTTAAGCACAAAGATCTGAGCAGCTTTGACATGTGCCAAATTGTGATGGCTAAACTACTGGGTCAGAGCATCTTTAGAACAGCAGGGCTTTGGGGGTGTTCCTGGTATGAATGTGGTTAGAACCTATCAAAAGTGATCCAAGGAAGGACAACCGGTGAAAGTTTCACAGACACCCAAACTACTCACTGATGCACATAAGGAGCAAAGGCTAGCCCGTCTGGTCCGATTGCACAGAAGAGCTACTGAAACACAAATTGCTGAAAAGGTTAATCCTGTCTGTGATAGAGTGGTGTCAGAACACACAGTGTATTGAAGCTTGCTGACTGTGCACATGCAGGCTGGTCACCTGTCCATCACCAAAAGGACCTAAAATGGGCACGTGAACATGAGAACTGAATCATTGAGCAATGGAAGAATGTAAGCGAAACTTGGTATCACAGCACACCTTAAGAGGAGGGGCAGAGCTGTTTTGTTGACCTTGATAGGACCTTCACAGTATTATGCAGGTAGTTTTAATGTTATGGCTGATTGGTGTAAGTACATCTACAGTTTCTAATACTTGACCTTCGCATTAGCATTGTGTATTAGCAGTGAAGTAACAGATTATGTAGTGTTGTTATGATACAGGCACACATTCCTTTTGCTGACCTTTTGGATCTAATCAGTTGCATTTGTAAAATCAAGCATGTTTTTCTCTTTTGCAGAAAACAGAAAAGACTGAGTTCTTAAGTTTTTTCTATAAGCATTGCATGCATGTGCTTTCTGCTCCATTGCTGGCAAATACCACTGAAGAGAAGCCCAGCAAAGGTGAGAGAGAAAGTGTGTGTGTGTGAGGGAGAGAGAGAGAATTAGGGGTGCTCCAATCAGGATTTTTGGGGCCGATCTCCGATCACTAGAAGCTGTATCGACCGATACCGATTACAGGGTCTATTTCAAGCCTTATCATATACCATTATTTAGTAAACTATATTTAACAACAATGTAAATTAAGTATTGAAATTACAAGAAGAGGAATATCATGAATTGATAACTGTATTTATTGGCAAGCAACATGTGCAACATGTCAACTTAAAACATAGCAGCCTGTGCTTGGTCAGTGCTTGAACAGCTTTCCTGTAGATTATATAAAAATAAATAAAATAACAGTCAGAACAAACAGAGTCTACCTAGAAATTAACTGATGTTATGTTGTCCTTCATATGGCTGTGGACATGTGTAAACACTGTTTGGTATAACTCAGGGGCGTTTTTAGGATTTGAAAACATCAGGGGCTTTTATTTAGATTTTTCTTTAGGCTTATTTAATTTAAGGCTTTTGTACATATTGGGTATGGAATAATAATCAAAAGGGTCCTTATATCAGGGGTTTTCAGAATCAGAGAACTCTCCCGCTCTCTCGTAGCGCTAGCCAACTTCATACACTATGTAGAATTACCAGACAGGTGAAGCCATTTTAGCAGCGTGCAAAAAAAAAATTTGCGTCATCTGATCAGCTTTTCTAGATCGGCCATTATAGAGACCGCCGATCAAACTTCCCGAAGCAATTATCGGCCGATTTTGATCGGCGACCGATCAATCGGAGCACCCCTAGAGAGAATGACAAATATATTTTGTCTGTGTTTCACAAACTGAACTGGGGAAGTGAGCTGGAATGTGTGATGAATATATGTGGGCTTTCTTTCAGATTTAAACATTCTGTATATCAGTGGTGCTACAGACAAAAACATTCCCTCTTCTCAGCCTCTGTGTTCCTTTTCGCAGATGATTTCCAGACATGCCAGTTGTTGGCGCTGATTGTGGAGCTGCTCACCTTCTGTGTGGAACATCACACGTATCACATAAAGAACTACATTATCAACAAAGACATCCTGCGCAGAGTCTTGGTGCTCACTGCATCCCAGCATGCCTTTCTAGCTCTCTGTGAGTAATCAGACTCTCACACACAGATAAAAACACTTCTTCATCCACTAATCTTGTCCTTCAACTAAAATATAATTTTTTTTAGTAACTTACTCTTTATATCTGTTTATGGTGTAATGGTTTTAAAATTCATAGGTTAACTCTAATAAGAGAATGGGTTATACTCACGTTCTTCAGTAGTACATAAGTATGTGATTTGAGACAGAGTAGTGTGAAAAATCCTAGATTAGGCTGTAAAATTGTAGACCAAGGCCATGTCCACACTAATATGTTTTTGTTTAAAAACACACATTTTTTACCTTGCGTCCACACTGAGACAGCGTTTTTAGTCAGCGAAAACGTATCTTTCTGAAAACGCTCTCCAAAGTGGATAAATTTGAAAATGCTGTTTTTCGCATTGTAATGTGGACCGTGAAAACTGAGGCCTTCAAAAACGTTGACATATTTTAGTCACGTTACTGTTGGTCCATTTAAAAAAAACAAAAAAAAAAACCAAAACCTCAGTCCTTTTCCTCTATATATTGCTGCAACGTTTCAAAGAGCCGGAAACTAAATAAACGGCAGGCGGAAATGCGTCTAATGTTGTACTCATGCAGTACAGGGATGTAAGTGTTTTCAGACGTTTCAGTGTGGATGACGAACTTTTGAGAAACAATTGAAACGATGTGGACGCTGAGCATTTTTTGACGCAAAAGCTGTTTTCAAATTTATCCAGGTTGTAGAAGTACCCTAAACCTGTATGTTTCTTAAGTAAATATTGTACTGTGTTATTAAGGTGAGTTTATATCAGTATGTTAATGATTTTAATTTAGGTCATTAACACATTTTAACTGCGTGTTATTCATCTGTGTTCTCTTCTCTGTCCAGGTTCATTGCGATTTATGAGGAAAATTGTTGGCCTAAAAGACGAATTCTACAACCGCTACATCATGAGGAACTTCCTGTTTGAGCCAGTGGTCAAAGCATTCCTCAACAACGGTTCCCGATACAACCTCATAAACTCAGCCATCATAGAGATGTTTGAATATGTGCGCGTGGTGAGTACACTCCACATGGCAGCCAGGATTTTCCCAAGACACTTTTTCTAAGTAATCTAATGTTTTGTAATTGGGAAAATATGACCTTGATTCAGTGTATTTCTATTAATGTTGATATTCACATCCTATTGTAAATTTATTTTCTTTATAGAAGTATGTAGAGACCAGCGTTTATTAGTAGTGTTTTAGTCTAATTACCTTTTAACTGAATTTACCGTTTGTAGGAGGATGTGAAATCCCTGACAGCTCATATCATAGAGAACTACTGGAAGGCCCTGGAGGATGTCGACTATGTCCAGACATTTAAGGGCCTCAAGCTTCGGTATGAGCAGCAAAGGGAAAGGCAGGACAACCCCAAACTGGACAGGTCAGTCTGAGTCTATGTTATTTGAACAAGATCTGTGTGTTAATGTTATGGCAGTGTGTTTACATAAAATAATTAATGCACTGTATTGACTGTTAATTTCATTTATTGTATTAACTGATAAACTATGCACTTCAGGAGTTGTGTATTGAAAGACTTTCCAAACCTCAGTGTGAAGTACTGTGGTTTTTTGCATAGCAACCAGACATTATTTTCTTGCCGTATGTTTTAGCAGCATGCGATCGATTTTACGGAATCACCGATTTCGACGGGACGCACGGACCTTAGAGGACGAGGAGGAAATGTGGTTTAATGATGAAGATGACTTGGAGGACGGGGAGGCGGTGGTACCACCCTCAGATAAAATGAAGAATGACGAGGACCTGATGGACCCTATTAGCAAGTTCATGGAAAGAAAGAAACGTAAGAGTCCATCATCTTGTCACTTGTGGCTAGTACGAGTCAATACCGATCGTAATTTGTCTTAAGGTGTGTATGTAATCTGTACCTTAAAACACAACTGTACCTGTCTGTGGTATCGACAGTAAGAAAACAGAATATTACACATTATTGCGTAGTGCATGTGTTGCAACCGACTGAAAGAAGACAAATATGTGATTTTCTGTTGCGGTGTTCACATTGGTTGCTCACATTAATGACCACACAGCACGGCACCTCAGCACTAGCAAATTGCTCGCTTCGCCTGTTACTCGTCGTCTATTCTTCACATTGCTGTCATTAGTCTGGGTATGAAATTGAATGTGTTTTAAAGGTGTAATGTATAGTGAGACGGACAGACTGGGTGAACAGAAGAAATGGGTCCTGTATTAGACTGGAGGGTGTAGACTAACTGCTAACTAACATCAGTTCAGTGCATGAAATTCTTTACTCCTCACCTATCACATCAGCTTAGGAAGCTGCGGTCAGAGCACAGGGCCAGTTATGATATGACCCCCCCGGAGCAATTAGGGTTAAGGGTCTTGCTCTGGGGCTTAGCAGTGGCAGCTTGGCAGTACTGGGACCTGAATATGAACATCCGGGTGTTAGATAAAATCCAATTAAAGCTCTAATGACCATTGTATATTGTGTTTTTTTAATGGAGTTATACTGAGCATTACAAGATATTGTATTCACTCATACTGTAAGCTTCATATCTCCCACTCTTAAGGGGAAAAAAGGATGACAAGCTGTGTCATAACCCCTTTTAAGTGTTTGACATTTACAAGGTACACATGACCCTAAAAGCCCTTCATTTCATCTACTGTTTTTGTTGTCTTTCTCCAACAGTAAAAGAGGCAGAGGAAAAAGAGGTTTTGTCAGGGAAATCTAGCTTGTCCGGGAGACAGAGCCCCAGTTTTAAGCTGTCCTTCTCTAGCTCGACCAAGCCCAGTCTGTCTTCACCTCCCACAGCCTCACTGCATCCTGGTTCACCCGGATCACCAGGTTCCCCTGGCACGGGGACCAGGAACTCTCCGCCCACGGCAGCTGTCACCACAAAGGTAAATTACTGACTTTTGTCTATCTCTTAGTTATATACTGATGTGACATTTGTTTTTATTTCTGTTAATATATAGTGAAAAGGAAAGATATAATCCATAGCTTTAAATCACTTCATAATGCAGAATAGTTTTGACAATTTATTGTACACATAGATGTAATTGTGGTACCATAAGGTAAAGTCAGCAGTCTTTCAACTTTGACACTGCTTCAGAATGCAGAGCAAGCCAGACACTAGCAAGATGGGCCTTGTTAAATAAGAGATGCTTCTCAATATGGAGCCCTTGTTCATGAGGTACCATATAATTAAAGTGAACAAACAGCATTAAAGGGTGTTGTAGAACTTCAGTCAATTTCAGATGGGTGTGAAAGGATAAATCTGGAGACAGGATCTTCACACTAAAATGAATTTTATGTGCAGAATGTTTAGATGTTGAAATACTGGAGTGTAGTTGAAGTTCTGTTTCTACCTTGTTCTTCCATTCTTCTCCAAAATAAATGTATGAAAGATTACTGAATATGCACTGATCAGCTACAACTTTAAAACCACTTACAGTTAAAGTGGCGTGTTACACTGGGACCTGTCATGGGGTGGGATATATTAAGCAGCATGTGAATAGTCAGTCCTCAAAATTGATGCGTTGTAAGCAGGAAAAACAGGAAAGCATAATGATCTGAACGACTTGGGCAAGGGCTAGATTATGATGTCTAAATAACCAGGTCAGAGCATCTCCAGAACAGCAGGCTTTGTGAATGTATTGCCAGTATGGAGTGATTAGACCCTACAGAATGTGGTCCAAGGAAGTACAATCTGTGAACCAGCAATATGGTCACTGATGTGTATAAAGAGTGTCTGGTCTGAGCGACTGTAGCACAAATTGCAAGAAAAGTTCATTCTGGCTTTGATAGAAAGGAGTCAGAAGACAGTGCATTGAAAATTACTGCAGACTGGTCCGAGTGCCCATGCTGACCCTTGTCCACTGTTTTTGTGGCACAAGGTGGACCTACAAAATATAAGGCAGGTGGTTTTATTGTTATGGCTGAAAAACCTCTTTAGATGTTTTATGTGATAACATATTCAGTGAGATTGTATAGGTCTCCACATGACAACTCGGTGCCTTCTCTGCTTAATTATTATAATTTTTTGGCGACTGTTTAGGGTTTGGTGGGACTTGTGGACTATCCTGATGATGATGAGGACGACGAGGATGAAGAAGATTCGGACAGTAAAGAGGAGAGCCCTCCGCTTTCCAAGAAATCAAAGCTGAGCTCCTAAAACACTCCCCTGCCCAACTGGCACAGTAAAGCTCGGAGGGAGCCTTATCTACAAACTCATTTCAGTGCTCAGCCTAGAACTCAGAATTCAACAATATGAATGAATAAACAAATGAATGGTGAAAAGAATGAATGCTGCCCCCATAACCCCCATCAGGAGTCCAAGCAGGGGTTTGCCATGTGGAAACGGAGAAAGGGAGAGCAAGAAAGAGGGAGGAAGAATCAGTCTCGGCGCGAAGAGGAAAACGTCTCCATGCAGGAGTTCAAGTGCCAATCGGAGACAGAGCAAGAGAGAGACTCGGAGCAGAAAGAGAGCAAGATAAAACTGTGGGTTTGGACAAATGATTGAAAGGATTTAATAAAAAAAAAAAATAATTTCAACAAAGCTAAAAGTACTGGGGGGTAAACACACACACACTCAGAGACTGGTGCCCTATAAAGCGTCCCAGGCTCGGACCAGGACACACTGCCCCCCCCTCTCAGGGAAGGACGTCACATGACCCAAATGGGCCAGCCAATCCTGAACCACCGCTCACCTTCGCTGATTCCATTCTCCATTTCTTTCTCTCCTTCCTCTATCCCTTTTTTCTGCCCCTTTTGATTTTTTTTATGCTTCTTTTGATTTTTGTTTTTGGAGCCTGACAGAATACTGGGGGCAGAACAGTCCGGGTTGTCATTGTTGATGTCTTCGTTGTCCTTGTGGCTCAGCGGAAGTTCTTCCTCTTTCAAAGCCAGCGGTTTCCTCGTTTTTTTTTTTTTTTTTCTTGTACTGTTCTGTTCTTCTCTTCCTCTCCCTTTTTTAAAATGTAAAAAAAAGAGACCTGCCTTTAAATGTTCAGGACGTTTTCAGTCGCACTTGAACAGGTTTTTAAAACCTCATTAGGGGGAAGAGTTAGTTTTACCCTTTTTTTGCCCTTTGAAACTGCAGATTTTTTGGAAAATTTGTAAGCCCGTCTTGATTAAAGATTGAGTGGAACTCTAGATGTGATTGATTTTTTCCCCCCTTTTTGTCATATCTTCATTTTTCTTTTACATGAGTGTACTCTTAGTTGGTGGGTATGTTTGGGACCATTAAAAAGATCTTTGCTGTAATATATCTCATGGCTGTGCTGGTTCCCTGAATGCTGTTCATTTTGCTGGTCTTTTGTACATGCAGTATAAAATTCATTAACAAATTTTACAATTACTGTCGTGAATTCACCTTTTAACATGCTAATAGCACGCAACATTAAAAGGGTTTGGTGAAGCCATGTTTTCTTAAAACCGGTAAAAATCTGTGAGCCAGATCTTTACATGGGAGTGCACTACCGAGGGCCACCACTTGATGGCACCAACGATCCATCAGCTATAAGAGTATTACAGACTGCGGTGTGAAGCAGCTGTTTCTGGAGCTCTGTGTGTTTGAGAACAGGGATGTTTTTACTAAAGCCATAAAAAGGTATAAGGAGTTTTGTCCAGCAGTGGAATTAAAGCAAAGGATATTTAATTTCACTTAAAATGTTTGGATTTTGGTTTATCAACAGATTTGATTCAACAGAAATGAGTTCTTTCTCTTTTCAGTGGATGGGCAGGGGTAACTTCTGGTTGAAAGTTGTGGCTAATAGTTGACCAAACAGATTTATCATCAGTTGATAATATTCCAAGCAGTGTTGATGTAACAGACATTGCTTCTGATTGCAGCAGCAGCATTTAGGTTCCATTGTTTGTATATAATTTAACATTAAACAAAGCTACATTTTATTTTTGATCACCATTCAAAAGAAAAAGAATATCCATTTAACCTCAATCCGGTTACTGTGTGAAAAGAATTTATCTTCAAGACCCAGTAAAGTTAAAATGCAGAAATTCTTCACTTTGTTTGCTAAACACTTTATTGAGCAGCAGCAATATCTGTGACAGTGAAGAGCCATGAGCGTCCCTCTGCCGGTTTATCAACTATATTCAGTTTAATTGCAAAGGAAACAGCTCGTTAATGATCTGAAAATTACGTGAGCTAAAACCTGTAGAGATACAAGTTCTCAGTAGATTTTCCGGGTTTTCTGTGATTTCAGTATTTAACATTCTGAGTTGAGCCAAGTTGAGACTAGCTAGCTAGATCTTTTGAATCTAGTATTAGAGCTCTAGATTTATTGTAGGATGTGATTTCAGTGTTCAGTAGTGATTGCCTGATGTGTTAAATATACCTCTCTGCTGCTACATCCTATAGATAATGCTTATGAGGTATCTTTGCTAGATGTATGAATTAACATGAGCTAGCTAGTATAATATTCATCTAACACTAGCTAACACATCTAACCAGCTTCTGAAACACCAACATCAGTTCAGCAAAGCTCACTTGTTTATTTAACAACTTAATTCCTGAAAAAGTGTCTTCCTATAGGGATACTTTAACTCATGTAGTTTTTCTAGACAGCCAAATGCCATCACATAACTAGGGCAATTTTGTCCTCTCTGTGATATCTAGATAGATGATTTAAAAAAATCCCAGAGGTTATCTGCAGTATGCTTGTGGCAGTGTGGAAATACTGGTGATGGTAATACCCATGACAAAGCCTCCTGAAGAAATTAATCAAACGCAACATTTCACTGTTAGCTGACCCAGTTTCTTCTCATGGTTCTGATAAAGAAATATAGAACAGTAGAATACAGAAAACATAGTGGGATTAGTTGTGATGTAAAAAAAACCTCCTTTTTCAGGGTGGTAATGGATCTAAGACCCATCCCAGGGGACACTGTGTGTGAGGCAGTGCACCCTAAGTGGGACATCAAAATCCATCACAAATTTCCGACACTCCTAAGGGCAATTTAGCATAGAAGCGTGTTCCTGGGAGGAGAACTGGAGAACCCAGAGTAAACCCCACTACAAGAACAGGTTCGAACCCAGATCATGGAACTGAAACATTACCAGGTTTGACTGTGACTTTGAGCAGGATTAAGCGCTTACTAAAAGTGAGAGAGACACAAAATACTTCTAGCCTAAATCATGCATGCTACTCTAAAATCTTGCTTAACTCATAAGTCTGTGTATTATGCTTTGCCCTCTAATTCTTTCGTGCATGAATGCCTTTGCTCTCTCTGGATGCAATATGGTGCGCTTTTGGACAGCTTTAGGCCATGAACCAGCAGGAACGCAGTCGCTCCAATGGTTTAATCCTGTTTCGTTCTGCTGTGACCAGTTGCGCCACTTGAACGCCACATGATAGACTCATCACCCTGAGATGCCATTCAGACCCTATGGCCTGCACGGCATGAGGGGATGAAGCGGCGCGCCGTGGCTGGCTGATCCTCAAAGCAAAGGCACTTGGCCAGAGGGGTCTCTGGCTCTTCGTGTGTGGCTAGGATGTGTGGGAAGTGACAGATTGTTCGTTTTGATTACTGACCTGAAGGACTTTTCTCAAATTCTGGCTGCTAAAATTTGGCTACAAGCTACACATTTTGAAAAGCTTTCTAGTTTCTATGCACAGAATAAAAGCAGGCAACTGACTTGTTTGTTTTTTCCTTTGGCTCTTGCAGTACTTTCATGATACTCGGAATGAATCACGGAAGAAAAAAAAAATCAAAATGCGTGTGAAAATCTCATTTCTTTTTCACACTGATCACACTTTTATAGCCTACGTTAACGTGCAGTACTTGCAAGATACTTGCAAACTAAACAAAACTCTTGTGATTCGACTCACTTCAAAGGATTTGTTTGGAAGAATCGAATCAATAAACAAAATCTTCATAGTTTATCTGATGTTAAGGAAGTTTAATCATACACAAGCTGTGTCCAAACTAATTGAATCAAAATCATTTGATTCAGTGATACAATTCTTCCAAACAAATGAAAACTCGAGTGATTCGGATTTGTATGAAAGAATCGAATTTAAAAAAATCCGTAATATCCTTCAAATGAAACAGCTTAATCAAAAACAGTTTACCGTAGTGTTATTACTGTAAACGTTAGATATTTCCGTCCGGGTGAGCGGCAGATGGCGCGCGCGCTCAGCAGAGCAGGGGGAAAAAAAGGCATTTGTGTGTCGGCGCGCGCAGTAAAGTCTGCTGAACCGGAAATCCGAGGCGCTCTTATCCAAACAGCGGCACAATGTGCGCCTTTCACGCGGCCTCAGCGGCGCGCGCTCACAGTTTGCTCGCTCTCTGACACAAAGCGCCCGGTGTGTGTGTGTGTGTGTGAGAGAGAGAGAGAGAGAGAGTGTGAGTCACTCGGTCGGTTTGGGTGATTAATCACCGTGTTAAAAAGCCGCGCGTATCCGTCCCCGGCGCCCCGGTAAAGAGATCTCCGTTCATGCGCCGCCGTGTGAAGCATCAGGGGTCAGCGGCGGCCCGTGGCGGAGAGAAAAGCGCACACAGTCCCGCATATGGTTGAGATTAGGACGCTACAGTAAGGAATTGATGCGCGCCTTCGGGATTTGCTGAGTGAGCGCCGCGGGATTTGGAAACAGAAAGAAAGGATTTAGAAGAGTGATATTCTTGTAATGCTAAAGAAAGGTTTATGATACTGTTCTTTGTGTTTTTTCTTCTTCTTTTACGTGCAATTTTTAGTTGATCTTAATCTTATCTTTATTTTTTATTTTTAGTTTAGCGAAAAAGGCTAAAATATCCAGACACACCTTCACATACAGGACAGGACACGGGTCAGCACTGTGCATTGTTAGTAAACATTTTTAATGATCATTTATTCACTATAAAAGCAAATCTTTTTTTTCTTTTTTGGAAATACTTTTAAAGTTACAGTACTGACATCCTTTAGCTCACATTGAGCAAAAATTATTCTCTCTCTCTCTCTCTCTCTCTCTCTCTCTCTGATATATATATCATGTTTCCCTCTAAAGAAATCGTAACTAACAATATGAGACATTCATTTATTACGTGACTTCTCACATCTTTGCTTTCATTTTGTTGATCATTGATGACATTTGAGTGAAGATTTAAGAACAAAATGATGAACAGTTATTTATTTATTTAAATATAAGCTCCAATAAGCTTCCTCATATCTCTGTGTGTTGAAGAAGCAGATGCTTTGCTTCAGGTATGTGAGAAAGTTCACACTGAAACATGAGCATCTGTAATGTAAAGGACTGAATTTGTGAAATGTTAAGTGCACGCTCATGTTGCAGGTTCTGGGTCTTGACCGTTGTTCCTGCTAATGCAGTTTACTCGCTGTTCCTACATCAGTGCCATCTGTCATCCTACATCAATGTGCCTCGTCAACTTTTAGCCACCGAATTAACTTTGAATGATGATGCTGTTTTCTCTTTGTGTATTTTAGTACACTCACCGTGACGTAAAAACAGACTTACAAGCAGCTGCTGAGGAAAGAAAGAAGTAGTCCTGAGATTGTGTGCACCAAAACAATGAACATAGTCATGTTTATTTTGGTCACGTTTCGAGTGAGAATATTAACATGAATACGCTAATTGTACCTGTAGAGTATGAGATTTACTGGATGTGGTTAAGTAGAGCTGGAAATGTTCTCACTGGGAGCTGTATTAAATTTACTCCAGGATAGTGTTACATGAATGAAGGCATGGAAGGATCTGCTGCAATCAATAAAAAGGCAGAAGGAATAGGGATGATTTTGCCTTGTGGGTCTCACACACACACACATGTTGGATTCCTGGAGTTCATTTGTTAGAGGATAAATATAACTACTGTGCTTTGCCGAGTTGCTGCTTTCCTTGGCAGCAAGTTTAATGTTACAGCATCGTCATTAAAGTTTACAGACTTAACACACACTACTGTTACCATGTTAAAGCTTCTGGAGAACGATGCTTAAGTAAATGTCATGCTCTGTATTTTCAGTCCCAGACTCACTGTGTTGCTGGCTCTGGTGTTCCTAGTGCCAGGGTCATGACTTTGTTCTTCCTCTGTGTGTCTATCAATAACCCAGAGGCCTCAAAGAGCCTGGAGGAGACGATAAGATGAACACATCAAATGCCTCTTCAGCACAACTCTCTCTTTATCAAAATAATGTTCTACTGGAGAGGTGAAGAACATGCATGAAATTCACGTGGGTTTGGCTGTTTATGGGTAAACAGCGAGATTTCCAGATGTTGTGTAATGACACGATGGAAGTGAAAATATCTTCAGAGGTAAGTGGGAGGTTGATTGACCTCCGTTCGGCTTTTCACGCTGCCAGAAAATGCTTGATAGCGCTGAGGTCTGCATACAGTAGACCAATTGTGCTCCGGCACATTGACTCGATTATAAGGGAAATCCCACTCGTGTGTCATAGCTAAAAAGGACAGAGTGGATATGAAGGGAGTGTTTCAGGGAGCTGATGAACATGTAGTTCATCTTTTGAACCCTAATGAAAATAAAGGTGACTTTGCTTCAGCAATAAATTAGATTAAATCAATGAAACGGCGATTAGGGATAAGGATTCAGTGAGGAGTAAAATGTCCTGGGGGTGATGTTATAGGAAAATAATCAGACACCTCCTGGTGTGATGTTGAGTTTATATGACCACCCTGCAGTTGATATTTTATTCCTCATACACCACGGCACATTTAATTACTAATTAGAAAATGCTAATCTTTATCAATTTAAAGTTACTTTTAATGCTATAAAAGCTACTGTTACTGCTTATCTTCTTGTTACCTCATATCTCTCTTTTTCTTCTCTCATGAAGTCAATAAGACTGACAATCCACAATGGAAAAGATGTTTATAAAGCAATGACAGTGGAGACTCCTTCCACAAAATGCTAATAAATTCCTCACTAAATTAAAGATTACACAAAGTAAGACACTTCTTATAAACTTGGTTATGTGGAGCATCAACACAAGCCCCTGTGTAGAAACCATAACATAACAACAATTCTCTGTTGTCTAAGTTACTGTTATAGAAAATAAAAATGGAATTGAATAACGGTGTGGTAAAACTCAAACACTGATCAGAATCAGCTCAGCCGGGGCATTCTTGCTGTCAGTTTTTCAAGATAATCTGATGAGGTTTCACCCCATGCTTCCTGGAGCATCTCCCACAAGATGGATTGGCTGATGGAGTCTTCCTCTGTAGCTGAAATCAAACTGAAATATGCAAATGAGCCCACACTTTTGAGCGGTAGTGTAGGTAATAAAACAAGATCTAACCTAACATGCATCTGCGGTATGTAGTCAAATCAATACAAATCGTTTTCTTTCTTCTCCTTTTTTTTTTTTTTTTTTACTAAATTTGTATTATTTATTATTTATTTATTTAATCAAAAATATATTTTTTGTTTTCAAATGGTATATTGTGCTTCAATATTTATGATTTATTTTTGTATTTGTTTAAAAAGTATTTAAATATTTATTTAATGAAAAACACATTTTTATTTATTAATTTAATTAAAAAAAAATTCAAACTGTATATTGTGCTTTATTATTTATGCTTTATTTTATTTTATATTATATTTCTTTATTTTAAAAAAGTATTTAAATATTTATCTGTTGAAAAAATATTTTGTATAGATTAAATATTTATTTTACTTTTTTATTCATTCATGATATACATTATTTATTTATTTATTATATAGATTATTATATAGATTCTTTTTATTATTTTATCTGACCTTTTATATTTTGCATTTTATATTTTGATAATAAGAACTGTATTTTTAACATTTGACTGTTTTAAAAAGGTCATACTGAAACAATTCATAGCATGATGTCATGAATAAATTTTTCCGGAAATGTCTGTTTATTCATATGCAGCATCCCAAAACACATATTTCAACACTTCTCCACATTTCTCTTTCCTCTTGTAGCCACTCATTAAGTTCCATCAATGACCAATCAACGCTGTCCAGTTACTTAGAAATCAGCACAGATTTATTTCTTAACTTTTCTCTCACATCAGCTTGTCAAGTCTTTTTTTGGTGCATCCAAAGCTCTTATGTTTTGGTGGTGTAAGAGGTTTGGAGTGGTGCTTGTGAGTGTAGTGGGCTATTATTAGAGCGTTGTGCCAATGGAAATGGAGCTTTGATGGGCCCCAGAGCAATGCTCTCTTGTTAGCACTCATGATATGTTATGGCAGGGGTTCAAACAGCTAGACACCTGTGTCAGAGCCTGTGTGGGAGTTATGACAGCCATTTTCTCACCCACTTACACACACACACACACACACACACACACAGACATGGTATACGGTAACACAGAGTACTCAGGAGAGTTTAGAGCAGGGGTCAGCAATTCAGTTTAGTGACAGGCCGGTGTGTGTTTAGTCAGTTTAGTTGGTGCACAAACAGCATACCATATACTAACTAATGTTCTAAAATAGGAAATATTTCTCAATATTCTACTAATATGCAAGAAAAAGGGTGAGTTAAAAATAAAGAAATAAATTTTTACAGTTTTCTGGGTCATTGGTGGGCCAAATAAAATTGTTCTTTTTACAAAAATTATTTTAATTATGTATTTGTACTTTATGTAATTATGTATTATTATTATTATTATTATTATTATTATTATTATTATTATTATTATTATTATTATTATTAAAATATGTATTATTTAATTAATAAATCTTTTATATATTTTAAATATTTATTTATTTATTTTTAATTATATAGATTTTTTTTCTCAATATTCTACTAATATTACAAGAAAAACGGTGAGTTAAAAATAAACGGATGAATTTTAAGGTATTCTGTGTTACCAAAATTTTTTTTGTACTTTGCAAGCCATCCAAGTTAGTTAATAATCAACCTATGCTCACTGTCCACTTTAATAGGAACACCTGCACATTCATGCAGGTGTTTAATCAACCAATCATGCTCTCTTTGGATGTTGGACTATGTGACAGAAGGTTTTGTGTTCAAATCCCACCACTGCCAAGCTGCTCCACTGGGTCCTTATTACCATCAGTTCCTGTAGATTATATAATTCCAGGTGATGCTGCATTTTGGTTTATTATGTAATATTTTACTTCTTATTAATTAATCAGCAATTTTGTAGTGTTGGTCATTTGATACAATTTGATTCACTTTTATTGATATTGTCTTTTTAACAATGGACACAAAACAGTTTTACAAAAAAATCCAGATGCAGATTTCAATTCAATTCAATTTATTTGTATAGCGCTTTTAACAATGGACCTTGTCTCAAAGCAGCTTTATAGAAGTATAGAAAAAATTCTAAAGATTAAAGATATAAAATTATAAGACAGACAGACAGACAGCAACAGACAGATAGATAGAGAGAGAGGAGGAAAGAGAGAGAGAGAGAGCTTCTAAACATCCTGTATATCATCTCAGTCATGCATATAAGCAGATAACTTCCAGAGACTGAATGTTTTCAGGCAAACTGGTGTTAAAGTCTAATCCCAGTTTCAGAGTCATCAAAGTTTTCACATGAAAGGATAAAATTCACATTCACTTTTTTATGTTTTTATAAATACTTAAATTCATTTAAAAGAAACATATTTTTATCTTCTACTGAAGTACATTTTGCTTTTCTGCTTCCACTTTCTTTAAGTATGATGTCAACACATTATCTCTACTTTCACTTCAGTAGAATTTCTCAGTACTTTTTTTATCCTTTAACCAAATACAATGTGCACTTTTTTTTTTAGAAGTAAGCTTTAGCCAAAGATATTAACTTCATATAGAATGGCCAACAGATCTGCACCAGACAGTGGTGTTTGGCTACTGAGAGACACACCTAGCCAAAAAAGCTGCTCAGGCCATACCAAATGACAAAATAACTGTCTAAAAGTGGTGATAAATTCAGTTATTACAATAGTGTACATCTCCAAGCAGCTCAGTGTTACAGAACAGAGGTCAAAGAAGATTTAATAAAATAAGGAAGAAAAGAGACAAATAAAGTCATACTGCAAAATATAAAAGGTCAGATAAAATATAAAAATAAAAAATATACATATAAATAAAATAAATATTTTAAATGTAAATATAATGTAATATAAATATAAAACATTTGTAAAATAAATAAATAAATAAATAAATAAATAAATAAATAAATAAATAAATAAATAAATAAATAATACAATACAAATATTTAAATATTTTTTTAAATAAATAAAAAATATCTAAAATAAAATGAAGCATAAATAACCAAACACAATATACAGTTTGAAAACCAAAAAAAAAAAGAAAAGAAAAACTATTTGTATTGATTTGGCTATATACACCAATCAGGCATAACATTATGACCACCTGCCTAATATTGTGTTGGTCCCCCTTTTGCTGCCAAAACAGCCGTGACCTGCTGAGACATGGACTCCAGTAGATCCCTGAAGGTGGTCTAACCCACTAACAAGTGCCATGATGAGGAGATCATCAGTCTTATTCACTTCACCTGGCACTGCTCAGAATGCTATGAGTGATCAGTATAGGTTATGCATGTAGATTCCTCACATTTAGGTTGTGCTACTGTTGTAGAGCCTCCATTCTACACTGAGGGTGAATCAGTGTGCTGCTGAAGGAGCTACCCAGGGCCTCCAAAGTCTCATGCAGGGGTTTTAGTTAACATCCTTTCCTCACTAACGTCCTCTGTGTCATGAGCATGTTTCAGGTTTATTGTCAAGTGTATAAAGAGTGCTTAAGCATCATGTCTATGTCATAAAGTGGAAAGTGGGAGATTTAGTGCACATATTCAACATAGCCAGGTGGAAAGTTCTAGGAATTTCTTTAGGAAGAAGGTGAACTTCACTAGGATGTTTAGGATGTCTTTTCATATTTATGGGACATTAGCTTCATCTAGAATGGCAAGTTTAATTTCTAGATAAAAAATTTTTACACTTCATAAAATATCATAACTGCTTTATGAACACTGCAAAGTGCAGGCAGGTCAAATTAATTGTGTCTTGCATCCTTCTAGTTCTCCTGAGAGCCAGGTAGAAGACTCGAGGGCTTTATGTCGAGTCAAGGCCCTGCTCCTGGACTGTATTGTTAATCCTCTGTGATTGTTGGCATTGAATTTTTGAGAGTTTTGAGCATGCTCAGTGTGGGACAGGAGTAACAGGAGTACCAGGAGTAATGAAAGAAACAGTGACAATAATGCATGAATTCTGTTACAACATCCACACTTGTGGCTTGGACATCCTGAATAACAGAAATTACCTGTGATGCTGATATCTTGAAGAAAAATCAGTGCTTATCTGTACAGCAAGAAAAAAAATGAGCTTGTTATTGTTTCAAAAGATCGCTATTATCTGCAAAGTTCATTTTAAATGAATGTTTGATTTTTATTGATGAATATCACACTTAGTGTGATGTACTGTTTAAACCCCAGGAGAGGATTGTCCTGCCCTCGATCCTGCTGCTCTTAGAGTCTGTTTATTGTGCTGCAAAATCCTTCTTTGCATGACCGTAGCTCCATCTGCCAGACCACAAATCAACCCCACTCATCCAAAAACTCAGGAACTCTGACCTGCAGAGCGGAGTTTTACCTCTCCGTTCCCAGGAGGCTGAAGACTAATGCATGAGCGTTTACACTTTTCACTCGAGAGGTTGTGTGATTTATCTAATCGCACTGCAACTAATTTAACATCAATGCTTTGTAGAAGAACAAGCAACTGGTGGGTCTTTCCTCCAGCCAGGAGCCGACAGAGGATCAGTGTGTCATCGTTAAAGTCTTCCTTAACACTAATGTATTTAAACGCTGATCAAACGAAAGGAACCAAAATGCGAGCTTCGGTTCTGAATGTTTTAACTGTTTAGATGCAGGGCTCTGAATACTAATTTTCTGAATCTTCTCATTTCTATAACTACACATTTTATACTTTTCTGCTAATAAACAGATTAAAAATGTGGGAAAGGGATTTGGAAAGAGTCT